>NC_138301.1:121728012-121733012 GCF_965601325.2 Salmo salar | reverse complement strand
GACTTATTCTGCCATTTTGTTGTGTTACAGCCTTCAAACTGGATTAAATATCCATTTTTTCCCCCTCTCACCCATCTACACAGAAATAGACCATAATGATAAAGTGCAAATATGTTTTTATACATTGTTGCTTATTTATTGAAAATGAAATACAGATATATATACACTGTATCTCATTTACATAAGTATTCACACTCTTGAGTCAATACTTTGTAGCAGCACCTTTGGCAGTGATTACAGCTGTGAGTCTTTCTGGGTAAGTCTCTAAGAGCTTTACACACCTGGATTGTACAACATTTGACCATTTATTCTTTTCAGAATTCTTCAAGCTCTGTCAAATTGGTTGTTGATTTTTGCTAGACAACCATTTTCAGGTCTTGTCGTAGATTTTCAAGTACATTTAAGTCAAAGCTGTAACTCGGCCTCTCAGGAACATTCAATTTTGTCTTGGTGTGCACCTGCAGTGTAGATTTGGCCTTGTGTTTTAGGTTATTGTCCTGCTGAAAAGTGAATTCATTTCCCAGTGTCTGGTGGAAAGTAGACTGAAAAAGATTATTTATCCTGAAAAACTCTTCAGTCCTTAACGATTAGAAGCATACCCATAACATGATGCAGCAACCACTATGATTGAAAATATGGAGATTGGTACTCAGTGATGTGTTGTAATGGATTTGCCCCAAACATACCACTTTGTATTCCGGACAAAACATTTTTTTGTAGTAGATCCACTGGTAGAACCCTGATGCTAATATAGAGGCTGGCCCAGCAGGACCACTGGTAGAACCCTGCTGTTTAATATAGAGGCTGGTCCAGCAGGACCACTGGTAGAACCCTGCTGTTAATATAGGGGCTGGTCCAGCAGGACCACTGGTAGAACCCTGCTGCTAATATAGAGGCTGGCCCAGCAGGACCACTGGTAGAACCCTGCTGCTAATATAGAGGCTGGCCCAGCAGGACCACTGGTAGAACCCTGCTGTTAATATAGAGCATGGCCCAGCAGGACCACTGGTAGAACCCTGCTGTTAATATAGGGGCTGGTCCAGCAGGACCACTGGTAGAACCCTGCTGTTAATATAGAGGCTGGTCCAGCAGGACCACTGGTAGAACCCTGCTGTTAATATAGGGGCTGGTCCAGCAGGACCACTGGTAGAACCCTGCTGTTAATATAGGGGCTGGTCCAGCAGATCCACTGGTAGAACCCTGCTGTTAATATAGGGGCTGGTCCAGCAGGACCACTGGTAGAACCCTGCTGCTAATATAGAGGCTGGCCCAGCAGGACCACTGGTAGAACCCTGCTGTTAATATAGGGGCTGGCCCAGCAGATCCACTGGTAGAACCCTGCTAGAAACATGGATATGGTGATTGGACATGGTTGACAGCCCAACGTGAGTTAAATAGAGCAATGCTCTACCAACTGAGCTACAGAGGATCACTTAAGCGTCTGCTACTGTACTCTTCAAAAGGCCTAATGCATATCGTATTTACTTCTCTCTTAGTCCCCGCCTTCTCCTTTCCTCCTTCTTTTCATCTTCTTCTATGGTTGTCAATTCTCATGAGCAATATACATCATCTATTATCTTCTCCTACTCTCTCCTTCTCCTTCTTCTTCTCCTACTCTCTCCTTCTTCTTCTTCTTCTTCTCCTACTCTCTCCTTCTTCTTCTTCTTCTTCTCCTACTCTCTCCTTCTTCTTCTTCTTCTTCTCCTACTCTCTCCTTCTTGTTCTTCTTCTTCTACTCTTTCCTTCTTCTTCTTCTCCTACTCTCTCCTTCTTCTTCTTCTTCTTCTCCTACTCTCTCCTTCTTCTTCTTCTTCTTCTCCTACTCTCTCCTTCTTCTTCTTCTTCTTCTCCTACTCTCTCCTTCTTGTTCTTCTTCTTCTACTCTTTCCTTCTTCTTCTTCTTCTACTCTCTCCTTCTTCTTCTTCTTCTTCTTCTACTCTCTCCTTCTTCTTTTTCTTCTACTCTCTCCTTCTACTCTCTCCTTCTCCTACTCTCTCCTTCTTCTCCTCCTTCTTCTACTTCTTCTTCTTTTAACATAATACAGTAGACCCTGTTGTTGAGTTGGTTGGTACCATAGTGGTCTGTACTGTCCTGTCTGTTGTTGAGTTGGTTGGCACTATAGTGGTCTGTACTGTCCTGTCTGTTGTTGAGTTGGTTGGCACTATAGTGGTCTGTACTGTCCTGTCTGTTGTTGAGTTGGTTGGCACTATAGTGGTCTGTACTGTCCTGTCTGTTGTTGAGTTGGTTGGCACTATAGTGGTCTGTACTGTCCTGTCTGTTGTTGAGTTGGTTGGCACTATAGTGATCTGTACTGTCCTGTCTGTTGTTGAGTTGGTTGGCACTATAGTGGTCTGTACTGTCCTGTCTGTTGTTGAGTTGGTTGGCACCATAGTGGTCTGTACTGTCCTGTCTGTTGTTGAGTTGGTTGGCACTATAGTGGTCTGTACTGTCCTGTCTGTTGTTGAGTTGGTTGGCACTATAGTGGTCTGTACTGTACTGTCTGTTGTTGAGTTGGTTGGCACTATAGTGGTCTGTACTGTCCTGTCTGTTGTTGAGTTGGTTGGCACTATAGTGATCTGTACTGTCCTGTCTGTTGTTGAGTTGGTTGGCACTATAGTGGTCTGTACTGTCCTGTCTGTTGTTGAGTTGGTTGGCACCATAGTGGTCTGTACTGTCCTGTCTGTTGTTGAGTTGGTTGGCACTATAGTGGTCTGTACTGTCCTGTCTGTTGTTGAGTTGGTTGGCACTATAGTGGTCTGTACTGTCCTGTCTGTTGTTGAGTTGGTTGGCACTATAGTGGTCTGTACTGTCCTGTCTGTTGTTGAGTTGGTTGGCACTATAGTGGTCTGTACTGTCCTGTCTGTTGTTGAGTTGGTTGGCACTATTGTGGTCTGTACTGTACTGTCTGTTGTTGAGTTGGTTGGCACTATAGTGGTCTGTACTGTCCTGTCTGTTGTTGAGTTGGTTGGCACTATAGTGGTCTGTACTGTCCTGTCTGTTGTTGAGTTGGTTGGCACTATAGTGGTCTGTACTGTACTGTCCTGTCTGTTGTTGAGTTGGTTGGTACCATAGTGGTCTGTACTGTCCTGTCTGTTGTTGAGTTGGTTGGCACTATAGTGGTCTGTACTGTCCTGTCTGTTGTTGAGTTGGTTGGCACTATAGTGGTCTGTACTGTACTGTCCTGTCTGTTGTTGAGTTGGTTGGCACTATAGTGATCTGTACTGTCCTGTCTGTTGTTGAGTTGGTTGGCACTATAGTGGTCTGTACTGTCCTGTCTGTTGTTGAGTTGGTTGGCACTATAGTGATCTGTACTGTCCTGTCTGTTGTTGAGTTGGTTGGCACTATAGTGGTCTGTACTGTCCTGTCTGTTGTTGAGTTGGTTGGTACCATAGTGGTCTGTACTGTCCTGTCTGTTGTTGAGTTGGTTGGCACTATAGTGGTCTGTACTGTCCTGTCTGTTGTTGAGTTGGTTGGCACTATTGTGGTCTGTACTGTACTGTCTGTTGTTGAGTTGGTTGGCACTATAGTGGTCTGTACTGTCCTGTCTGTTGTTGAGTTGGTTGGCACTATAGTGGTCTGTACTGTCCTGTCTGTTGTTGAGTTGGTTGGCACTATAGTGGTCTGTACTGTACTGTCCTGTCTGTTGTTGAGTTGGTTGGTACCATAGTGGTCTGTACTGTCCTGTCTGTTGTTGAGTTGGTTGGCACTATAGTGGTCTGTACTGTCCTGTCTGTTGTTGAGTTGGTTGGCACTATAGTGGTCTGTACTGTACTGTCCTGTCTGTTGTTGAGTTGGTTGGCACTATAGTGATCTGTACTGTCCTGTCTGTTGTTGAGTTGGTTGGCACTATAGTGGTCTGTACTGTCCTGTCTGTTGTTGAGTTGGTTGGCACTATAGTGATCTGTACTGTCCTGTCTGTTGTTGAGTTGGTTGGCACTATAGTGGTCTGTACTGTCCTGTCTGTTGTTGAGTTGGTTGGCACTATAGTGGTCTGTACTGTCCTGTCTGATGTTGAGTTGGTTGATACCATAGTGGTCTGTACTGTCCTGTCTGTTGTTGTAATAGTAACTACTGTAGTAGTAGTATTGAAACACCTTCTAGATTACCGTAGTCATATCCCAGCTACAGGTCTGTTTATTGTTAAGAAGATAAAGATCAGCAAGACTGACAGCAGGACAGTAATGTTTCAAGTCAAATCACATTTTATTTGTCCCGTGCTTCATAAAACAACAGGTGTAGACGAACAGTGTAATGCTTACTGACGGGCTCTTTCCAACAATGCAGAGAGATGTTTTTTTTTTTTAAGTAATAGAAATACAATAAGGAAGGATAATTTGACCATATACACAGGGTACCATTACCGAGTCGATATACAGGAAGTGCCAGGTTATAATATGGCTATATACAGGAAGTGCCAGGTAATAATATGGCTATATACAGGAAGTACCAGGTAATAACATGGCTATATACAGGAAGTGCCAGGTAATAATATGGCTATATACAGGAAGTGCCAGGTAATAACATGACAATATACAGGAAGTACCAGGTAATAACATGGCTATATACAGGAAGTGCCAGGTAATAATATGGCTATATACAGGAAGTACCAGGTAATAACATGGCTATATACAGGAAGTGCCAGGTAATAATATGGCTATATACAGGAAGTGCCAGGTAATAACATGACAATATACAGGAAGTACCAGGTAATAACATGACAATATACAGGAAGTACCAGGTAATAACATGGCTATATACAGGAAGTGCCAGGTAATAATATGGCTATATACAGGAAGTACCAGGTAATAACATGACAATATACAGGAAGTACCAGGTAATAACATGGCTATATACAGGGAGTACCAGGTAATAACATGACTATATACAGGAAGTACCAGGTAATAACATAGCTATGTACAGGAAGTACCAGGTAATAACATGGCTATAAACAGGAAGTACCAGGTAATAACATGGCTATATACAGGAAGTGCCAGGTAAT
>NC_138301.1:121720512-121723012 GCF_965601325.2 Salmo salar | reverse complement strand
GGGGGCAGTCGGGCCAGTCTGGCATCGCCGGGGGGCAGTCGGGCCAGTCTGGCAGTTCGGGACAGTCTGGGCAGTCTGGCAGTTCGGGACAGTCTGGGCAGTCTGGCAGTTCGGGACAGTCTGGGCAGTCTGGCAGTTCGGGACAGTCTGGGCAGTCTGGCAGTTCGGGACAGTCTGGGCAGTCTGGCCACTCGGGACAGTCTGGGCAGTCTGGCAACTCGGGACAGTCTGGGCAGTCTGGCAACTTCGGACAGTCCGGCAGTTCAGGGCAGTCTGGCCACTCCAGCAGTTCAGCGCAGTCTGGCCACTCCGGCAGTTCAGCGCAGTCTGGCCACTCCGGCAGTTCAGCGCAGTCTGGCCACTCCGGCAGTTCAGCGCAGTCTGGCCACTCCGGCAGTTCAGCGCAGTCTGACCTCTCTGGCGACTGTTGACTGGCGGGCAGCTCTGACGACTGTTGACTGGCGGGCAGCTCTGACGACTGTTGACTGGCGGGCAGCTCTGACGACTGTTGACTGGCGTGGCTGGGTTGACGCACTTGTAGCCTGGTGCGTGGTGCTGGTACTGGGCTTACCAGATTATGTACACGCACCTCCAGGCTCGTGCGGGGAGTGGGAACAGGACGAGTCGGACTGGGTTGACGCACTTCCGGGTCCGCACGAGAGACAGGAGCTGGAAACCCAGGGCTATGGAGGCGCACAGTCGGTCTCGATCTTACCTCCTGCACAACCCGTCTTGGCTGGATGGAACTAGTATCCCTGTACGAGCGGGGTGCTCGTACAGGGCAGACTGGGCTGTGCAGGGGCCTGATGGTAGCCGTGTGTAGAGCGGGAGTTGGGTAGCCTGGTCCTCGGAGGCGTACCGGCGACCAGATGCGCTGCGCAGGCATCCTCCTACCAGGCTGGATGCCCGCTCTAGCACGGCACCTGCGAGGGGCTGGAATAACGCGCCGGACTGTGCGTGCGTATGGGTGAGATAGTGCGCTCCTCAGCGAAACATAGCGCTCTCCACCCCATACGCTCCTCCATATAACCACGGGTAGCTGGCTTCCGGCTCTTCTTACGCCTAGCCAAACTACCCGTGTGCCCCCCCCAAAAAAATTCTTGGGGGTGCCTCTCGTGCTTCTCCCTCAGCGCGTACTTGGCCTCGTACCTACGCCTCTCTGCCTTGGCTGCCTCAATTTCCCACTGCGGGCGGCGATAATCCTCAGCCTGGTGCCAAGGTCCGGCCCCGTCCAGAACTTCCT
This sequence comes from Salmo salar, assembly GCF_965601325.2. Classification (NCBI taxonomy): domain Eukaryota; kingdom Metazoa; phylum Chordata; class Actinopteri; order Salmoniformes; family Salmonidae; genus Salmo; species Salmo salar. The sequence continues at coordinate 121,721,769 of NC_138301.1, read as the reverse complement.
CCCAGGTCCATTTCTCCCGCCAGTCCAACTCGAATTCCCTCTGCTCCTTCTTCTGCTGCTTGGTCCTTGAGTGGTGGGTGATTCTGTCATAAAATAAGTTGTACTCATCCTTGAAAATGTCGTACTGGAGAGAAGAGGACCAAGGCGCAGCGAGACTGTGAATACTCATACTTTAATAACCTTATACTGGCCAGGACGTGACAAGACCGTAACTAGTCACTGGTAACTAGTCAACCGTTTAAGCTAGAAACACCATTCCAACTTTGGTATAGTGCACTTGACAAATGCTTATTTTTTTTATACCATTTATACCATTTCAAGTGTTCATTAAAAGCTCTATAGTTCTGAATGGGAAGTAAATGATTCACCGCTGCTCTTTTGATAATTGAAGTTATCAAACACCAAACACAATGTTGACATGTTCAGACCAGTAATAGGGGTTATTTGTTATTATAGTTTGGTCAGGACGTGGCAGGGGGTATTTGTTTTATGTGTTCCGGGGTTTTGGGGTATTGTTCTGGTTTTGTATTTCTATGATTTTCTATGTTGTGTATTTCTTTGTGTTGGCCTGGTATGGCTCTCAATCAGGAACAGCTCTACATCGTTGTTGCTGATTGGGAGTCATACTTAGGTAGCCCTGTTTTCACCTGTCTTTTGTGGGAAGTTGTTTTTGCACTGCTAGGGTTAGCCTGCAAAACTGTTTAGCTGTCGTTCGTTTTGTTATTTTTGTTAAGTGTTCAAGTTTATTAAAATAAAACGTTAAAATGAGCACTCAAACCCGCTGCGCCTTGGTCTACTTCATACGACGGCCGTTACAAATGTTGACATGTTCAGACTGATCCAATTTAGATTCTATTTACTATTTATACCTTTTCAACTATATATATTTTATCAACTAAAACTATATACTGTTTGTCACAGGGGGTCGTCAAATGGAGACCAAGGCGCAGCGTGGATAGTGCTCATTCTTTGTCTTTAATGAAATACACTTTCAACAACAAAACGACCAACAACAGTCCCGTCAGGTACACTAGACTAAACGGAAAACAACCACCCACAAAACCCAAAGGAAAAACAGGCTGCCTAAGTAGGGCTCCCAATCAGAGACAACGATAGACAGCTGCCTCTGATTGGAAACCATACCTGGCCAAAACATAGAAAACGAAAACATAGAATGAAACTCTAGACAACACACCTAGAAAACAGAAAACCCCAAAACACATAGACGAAACACCCCTCTGTCACGCCCTGACCAAT
>NC_138301.1:121708012-121715512 GCF_965601325.2 Salmo salar | reverse complement strand
CTACTTTCTGACAAAATTAGAATCGTGTAATATATGAAAAATGTAGATTAGCCGTATACATGAACGGACGCTTCTCACTCTCTGTCACCGATGCCACGGTTTCCCTTAGTTTGAAGATGTAATCCGGAGACAGGTACGCTTCTCACTCTCTGTCACCAATGCCACGGTTTCCCTTAGTTTGAAGATGTAATCCGGAGACAGGTACGCTTCTCACTCTCTGTCACCAATGCCACGGTTTCCCTTAGTTTGAAGATGTAATCCGGAGACAGGTACGCTTCTCACTCTCTGTCACCAATGCCACGGTTTCCCTTAGTTTGAAGATGTAATCCGGAGACAGGTACGCTTCTCACTCTCTGTCACCAATGCCACGGTTTCCCTTAGTTTGAAGATGTAATCCGGAGACAGGTGTTTTCTCCATCTCCTTCGCTATCATACTCTAATTCCACTGATTTCAAAACTCAGTCAACTAAATAAGTAAAAGTGAAATAAATGTTTTATGGACTACAGTGTAGCTTACGCTTTCAGTACTAGATTCATTCTATGATCCTTTGATTGGGTGGACAACATGTCAGTTCATGCTGCAGGAGCTCTGATAGGTTGAAGGATGTCCTCCTGAAGTTGTCATAATTACAGTGTAAGTCTATGGAAGGGGATGAGAATCATGAGCCTCCTAGGTTTTGTATTGAAGTCAATGTACACAGAGGAGGATGGAAGCTAGCTGTCCTCCGGCTACACCATTGTGCTACCCTACAGAGTACTGTTGAGGCTACTGTAGACCTTCATTGCAAAACATTGTGTTTTAATCAATTATTTGGTGACGTGAATATATTTTGTATAGTTTTATCTAAAAAGGATAACTTTCTAAATGTTTCATTATTTTTATTTTTATAAAATTCACTGAGGAGGATGGTCCTCCCCTTCCTCCTCTGAGAAGCCTCCACTGGTTCAAATCCCATTTAAGGTTAAGTCCCAATTGCGACCAAGATTTTACAGTATTTGAAACCAGAATACAGCAGCATACTGTCATTTTATAATAAATAACACCTTCAAGTTGTTGTATATATTTACTATATTTTTACTGCAACTTTAGGCAAAGTGCAGAAATCTATTCATGCCAATCTCCATTGTGTCCACAGACCTGTTGGTGCGGTAGGGACTTCAGGTAGCTTAGCAACCAAGGTGTTGTGGGTTCAAGTCCTAAGTATTCAGCATACAACAGCGTACTGTCCATTGACATTAACACCTTCATTTAGCTGTAAAAAAATACAGGAACTAGTTGTAGATTTACTGTATTTTCTCCGCAACTAGACAACGACCTCTAAGAACGTTCTAAGAACGTCCTAAAAACGTCCCTCGGAAAACAAAATGGGAACTATACAAGGACCGTGACTGTTTAAATATAATTAATGTAAAATATGCCTTTCAAAGTAAAATATTCTAAATCAAATTTGACGCCTGGGTTTTAAAGTGTTTACATGTTGAAGTGTTTACATGTTGAAATGTCTACATGTTGAAGTGTTTACATGTTGAAGTGTTTACATGTTGAAGTGTTTACATGTTGAAATGTTTACATGTTGAAATGTTTACATGTTGAAGTGTTTACATGTTGAAGTGTTTACATGTTGAAGTGTTTACATCCCCCATGTTGTCACATTTATTTCACGTTCATTTTCACATGAGATCATGTTCTCAACATATGCAGTTTATTTCATCACGTTGCTTCACATGTTATCACATTAACTTCACATTTAAACCACGAGATCACATGAGATCACACGAGATCACACGAGATCACACGAGATCACACGAGATCACGTGTTTACGTAAAATGTATGTTCGTTTTTCTCCATGCGTACTTGGCTGTCTTCTTCAAAAAAAAATATATGACATTTTCAATTCTTATAAGAATTTTGAAATATAATGACATTGAATGCTAAAGATTCCAAAACGATTGAACAAAGCATTAGCTGAGTATCTGTGCCATTCTGTAACTTTTGGCTATATTTTTTAACATTTTTATTTTTTGGTATCTGTCGGAATTGTTTTGGTATCAAGTATTGTGATGGTATTGTGTATTGTGATACTTAACCTGCTATCGGTATTGAAGTCAAAATTCTGGTATCGTGACAACACTACTGTTGAGGTTATCTGTCTGTAGACGAGGCATTGGATGGAGGGAAGGAGACAGAGAGGGAAAGGGAGGAGATGGACACTACTGTTAAGGTTGTCTGTCTGGGTCCTTTCATAGTAATCATTTAAAAAAAATGACAAGAAAGAAAATTTCTGCAGCTCTCAAGCATAGTTATATAAATGTTACATATTGTCAAACTGACTGCATTCAATTGTCCCAGAATCATACGTTTTCAACACAGTGGAGTTGAAGCAGAGCTTTTCAATACAGCCTGTGGAGTAATGGCCATCTAAACCTTCACTGATGCATGTTGATCTTAGTATTTAATTACGATCCCCATTAGATAATGCACTTTCACCCAGAAAGTCAGTCAGTCTGTCTCGTTCCAAAACACTTTTCTGTAATCAACTTCTTCTCTCTCTCTTCCCTCTGTCTTCCCTCTCTCTTCTCTCTCTCTTCTCTCTCTCTTCCCTCTGTTCTTCGCTCTCTCTTCTCTCTCTCTTCCCTCTCTCTTCCCTCTCTCTTCCCTCTCTCTTCCCTCTCTCTTCCCTCTCTCTTCCTCTCGTCTTCCTCTCTCTTCCCTCTCTTCTCTCTCTCTTCCCTCTCTCTTCCCTCTGTCTTCCCTCTCTTTCTCTCTCTCTTCCCTCTCTCTTCCCTCTGTCTTCCCTCTCTTTCTCTCTCTCTTCCCTCTCTCTTCCCTCTCTCTTCTCTCTCTCTTCCCTCTGTCTTCCCTCTCTCTTCTCTCTCTCTTCCCTCTATCTTCCCTCTCTTTCTCTCTCTTCTCTTCGACATTAGGAGCTTAATTTACACATTAACACTGTGTGTGCGTGTGTGCGTGTGTGTGTGTGTGTGTGTGTGTGTGTGTGTGTGGGTGTGGGGGGGGGGGGGGGGGGGGGGGGGGGGGGGGGGGGGGGGGCAGTGAGCTGCCCTGTCTAGCCAGCTGTAAAGGCTAACATCAAGCCTGCTGGGTTCTCCAGACTGTCTCCAACACTAATTGGCTTTGTAGAGAAAAATAAATAAACAAACAAATACTAATAAATCAATATCAATGTTTATAAGGTATTCCAGTGTTCCGATATTGATTACATATTTGTTTTTCAGAGATGACATTTTCAAAACCGGAGACAGAACTTTGAAATTAGTAAACAAGCATCCTGTCTAATGAGATCCTCGTTTTTATTAACAATGTAGGCCTGAGTCCTGCATGGCACCCTATTCCCTATATAGTACACTACTTTAGACCAGAGCCCTATGGCACCCTATTCCCTATATAGTGCACTACTTTAGACCAGAGCCCTATGGTTCCCTATATAGTGCACTACTTTAGACCAGAGCCCTATGGTACCCTATTCCCAAATATAGTGCACTACTTTAGACCAGAACCCTATGGCAACCTATTCCATATATAGTGCACTTCTTTAGACCAGAGCCCTATGGCACCCTATTCCCTATATATATAGTGCACTACTATAGACCAGAGTCCTATGGCACCCTATTCCCTATATATAGTGCACTTCTTTAGACCAGAGCCCTATGGCACCCTATTCCCTATATATATAGTGCACTACTATAGACCAGAGTCCTATGGCACCCTATTCCCTATATAAATAGTGCACTACTTTAGACCAGAGCCCTATGGCACCCTATTCCCTATATATATAGTGCACTACTATAGACCAGAGCCCTATGGCACCCTATTCCCTATATAGTGCACTTCTTTAGACCAGAGCCCTATGGCACCCTATTCCCAATATAGTGCACTACTTTAGACCAGAGCCCTATGGGAATAGTGTTTTATTTAGGATGCATCCCGTCTAGATATCTGTAGGCATCAAGTTAGGTTTTGTTGAATAATAATGATAATGAATTATAAACCACCAACATAAACCCATAGTATGGAATTTGACTTAAATATTTTCCAGGTTAGTTACTGTAAATCTCTCCTTCTCTCTCTCGTCTTGCTCTCTCACTCTTTCATGCTCTCTCTCTTTCTCTCGCTCTCTCTCTCTTCCTTATTCCTGTTCATTTGCATATTGAATTGATGCATTTAAATAGCAGACAGAGACAGACAGACAGACAGACAGACAGACAGACACTTAGCCTAGCAGTTAAGAGTGTTGGTCCAGTAACTGTAAAGTTTGCTGGTTCATATCCCCGAGCTGACGAGGTGAAAAATCTGTCGATGTGCCCTTGAACAAGCCACTTAACCCTCATATTAAAACGTATTGCTCCTGTAAGTCTCTCTGGATAAGAGCATCTGCTAAATGACTGACATGTAAATGTAACAATGTATACCACCGTTCAAAATGCCTGTTACTCTGGGGAGAGAGACAACAGTCCAGTCTACCTGTTACTATGGAGAGACAACAGTCCAGTCTACCTGTTACTATGGAGAGACAACAGTCCAGTCTACCTGTTACTATGGAGAGAGACAACAGTCCAGTCTACCTGTTACTATGGAGAGAGACAACGGTCCAGTCTACCTGTTACTATGGAGAGAGAGAGACAACAGTCCAGTCTACCTGTTACTATGGAGAGAGAGACAACAGTCCAGTCTACCTGTTACTATGGAGAGAGAGAGACAACAGTCCAGTCTACCTGTTACTATGGAGAGAGACATCAGTCCAGTCTACCTGTTACTATGGAGAGAGACAACAGTCCAGTCTACCTGTTACTATGGAGAGAGAGAGAACAGTCCAGTCTACCTGTTACTATGGAGAGAGACAACAGTCCAGTCTACCTGTTACTATGGAGAGAGACAACAGTCCAGTCTACCTGTTACTATGGAGAGAGCAACAGTCCAGTCTACCTGTTACTATGGAGAGAGACAACAGTCCAGTCTACCTGTTACTATGGAGAGAGACAACAGTCCAGTCTACCTGTTACTATGGAGAGACAACAGTCCAGTCTACCTGTTACTATGGAGAGACAACAGTCCAGTCTACCTGTTACTATGGAGAGAGACAACAGTCCAGTCTACCTGTTACTATGGAGAGGAGACAACAGTCCAGTCTACCTGTTACTATGGAGAGAGAGAGACAACAGTCCAGTCTACCTGTTACTATGGAGAGAGAGAGACAACAGTCCAGTCTACCTGTTACTATGGAGAGAGAGACAACAGTCCAGTCTACCTGTTACTATGGAGAGAGAGACAACAGTCCAGTCTACCTGTTACTATGGAGAGAGACAACAGTCCAGTCTACCTGTTACTATGGAGAGAGAGAGACAACAGTCCAGTCTACCTGTTACTATGGAGAGAGACAACAGTCCAGTCTACCTGTTACTATGGAGAGAGACAACAGTACAGTCTACCTGTTACTATGGAGAGAGAGAGACAACAGTCCTGTCTACCTGTTACTATGGAGAGAGAGAGACAACAGTCCAGTCTACCTGTTACTATGGGGAGAGAGAGACAACAGTCCAGTCTACCTGTTACTATGGGGAGAGAGAGACAACAGTCCAGTCTACCTGTTACTATGGAGAGAGACAACAGTCCAGTCTACCTGTTACTATGGAGAGAGACAACAGTCCAGTCTACCTGTTACTATGGAGAGAGACAACAGTCCAGTCTACCTGTTACTATGGAGAGAGAGAGACAACAGTCCAGTCTACCTGTTACTATGGAGAGAGACAACAGTCCAGTCTACCTGTTACTATGGAGAGAGAGACAACAGTCCAGTCTACCTGTTACTATGGAGAGAGAGAGACAACAGTCCAGTCTACCTGTTACTATGGAGAGAGAGAGAGACAACAGTCCAGTCTACCTGTTACTATGGAGAGAGAGAGACAACAGTCCAGTCTACCTGTTACTATGGAGAGAGACAACAGTCCAGTCTACCTGTTACTATGGAGAGAGACATCAGTCCAGTCTACCTGTTACTATGGAGAGAGACAACAGTCCAGTCTACCTGTTACTATGGAGAGAGACAACAGTCCAGGATACCTGTTACTATGGAGAGAGACAACAGTCCAGTCTACCTGTTACTATGGAGAGAGAGAGACAACAGTCCAGTCTACCTGTTACTATGGAGAGAGACAACAGTCCAGTCTACCTGTTACTATGGAGAGACAACAGTCCAGTCTACCTGTTACTATGGAGAGAGACAACAGTCCAGTCTACCTGTTACTATGGAGAGAGAGAGACAAAAGTCCAGTCTACCTGTTACTATGGGGAGAGAGACAACAGTCCAGTCTACCTGTTACTATGGAGAGAGAGAGACAACAGTCCAGTCTACCTGTTACTATGGAGAGAGACAACAGTCCAGTCTACCTGTTACTATGGAGAGAGACAACAGTCCAGTCTACCTGTTACTATGGAGAGAGCAACAGTCCAGTCTACCTGTTACTATAGAGAGAGACAACAGTCCAGTCTACCTGTTACTATGGAGAGAGAGAGACAACAGTCCAGTCTACCTGTTACTATGGAGAGAGACAACAGTCCAGTCTACCTGTTACTATGGAGAGAGAGAGACAACAGTCCAGTCTACCTGTTACTATGGAGAGAGACAACAGTCCAGTCTACCTGTTACTATGGAGAGACAACAGTCCAGTCTACCTGTTACTATGGAGAGAGACAACAGTCCAGTCTACCTGTTACTATGGAGAGAGAGAGACAAAAGTCCAGTCTACCTGTTACTATGGGGAGAGAGACAACAGTCCAGTCTACCTGTTACTATGGAGAGAGAGAGACAACAGTCCAGTCTACCTGTTACTATGGAGAGAGACAACAGTCCAGTCTACCTGTTACTATGGAGAGAGACAACAGTCCAGTGTACCTGTTACTATGGAGAGACAACAGTCCAGTCTACCTGTTACTATAGAGAGAGACAACAGTCCAGTCTACCTGTTACTATGGAGAGAGACAACAGTCCAGTCTACCTGTTACTATAGAGAGAGACAACAGTCCAGTCTACCTGTTACTATGAAGAGAGAGAGAACAGTCCAGTCTACCTGTTACTATGGAGGGAGAGAGACAACAGTCCAGTCTACCTGTTACTATAGAGAGAGAGAGACAACAGTCCAGTCTACCTGTTACTATGGAGAGAGACAACAGTCCAGTCTACCTGTTACTATGGAGAGAGACAACAGTCCAGTCTACCTGTTACTATAGAGAGAGAGAGAGACAACAGTCCAGTCTACCTGTTACTATGGGGAGAGAGAGACAACAGTCCAGTCTACCTGTTACTATGGAGAGAGACAACAGTCCAGTCTACCTGTTACTATAGAGAGAGAGAGAACAGTCCAGTCTACCTGTTACTATGGAGAGAGAGACAACAGTCCAGTCTACCTGTTACTATGGAGAGAGAGACAACAGTCCAGTCTACCTGTTACTATGGAGAGAGAGAGACAACAGTCCAGTCTACCTGTTA
>NC_138301.1:121695512-121700512 GCF_965601325.2 Salmo salar | reverse complement strand
AGCTAGCAGTCTCTATGGAAATTAGCTATTACTTTTGGTAATTTTGTTAGCATTTTGGTAATAGACGCCGAATGTATTTTTTTTTTTTTGCGTTTTCCTGGCACCCCCTTGTGTACTAAGCTGGTAGTACAGTAAATCCTGGGATAAGAGGATATGATATGATGATCTTGATACTATCAACCCTAGTACTGAGCTGGCATTCATTTAGTCTTCAGTCTCATTCAATATTTCAGATAGAGACTCCCCCACTCCCTGTCTCTCACCCCCAACCTCCCCTCCTGAATCTCTCAGCTGCCTGACTCCACCTTGACTCTCCCTTCCCTTCCCTCCCCCTGAGTCTCTCCCTGTCCCTCCCTCCTTCCCCCCTTCCCTCCATCCTCTCCCTCTCCCTCTCCCTCTCCCTCTCCCTTCCCTTCCCTTCCCTTCCCTTCCCTTCCCTTCCCTTCCCTTCCCTTCCCTTCCCTTCCCTTCCCTTCCCTTCCCTTCCCTTCCCTTCCCTTCCCTTTCCTTTCCTTTCCTTTCCTTTCCTTTCCTTTCCTTTCCTTTCCTTTCCTTTCCTTTCCTTTCCTTTCCTTTCCTTCCCTTCCCTTCCCTTCCCTTCCCTCCCCTGAGTCTCTCCCTGTCCCTCCTTCCTTTCCCCCTTCCCGTCCTATCTGTCTCCCTCTCCCATCCCCTCCCTTTGAGTTGAGTCTCTCTCTCTCTCTCTCTCTCTCTCTCTCTCTCTCTCTCTCTCTCTCTCTCTCCTCTCTCTCTCTCTCTCTCTCTCTCTCTCTCCTCTCTCTCTCTCTCTCTCTCGCTGTGCCCTGTTCCATTGACTTCCTATAACTCCAGTCTTGTCAGGACATGTTTAGCTGTGTATTGATTAGAAAAAGTGTATGGGTGGCGATCTATTACTTTCAACACAGAGTTATATTAGTCTTTTATCTGAAGTTCGTTTCTCTCTCTCTCTCTCTCTCTCTCTCTCTCTCTCTCTCTCTCTCTCTCTCTCTCTCTCTCTCTCTCACACACACATTCTATCAGGATGTACTCATAGCATGACCAGCTGAGAAGTGTCTTCACTGACATATTCAACCTCTCCCTGACCCAGTCTGTAAAAACCTACATTGTCTCAAGCAAACCACTATAGTCCTCGTTTCCAAGAACACCAAAGGTAACCTGTCTAACCGATTACAGCCCCGTAGCACTCACATATGTACCAATGAAGTGCTTTTGATAGGCTGGTCATGGCTCACGTCACCACAGACACACTGGACCCACTCCAATTCAAATACCGCCCCCCAACAGATCCACAGATGATGCAGTCTCTATTGCACTCCACACTGCCCTTTCCCACCTGGATAAAAAGGAACACCTATGTGAGAATGTTGTTCATTGACTACATCTCAGTTTTCAACAACATAATGACCACAAAGCTCATCAATAAGCTAAGGACCCAGGGACTAAACACCTCCCTCTGCAACTGGATCCTGGACTTCCTGACGGGCCGCCCCCCAGGTGGTGAGGGTAGGCAACAACACGTCCGCCACGCTTGAGGGCCGAACACGTCCACATTCACATCGACTGTTGTGGTTCTAGAGCTTTTCTCGGTGTCCACATCACTAAGGATCATGGTCCAAAACACACCAACACAGTCGTGAAGACGGGACGACAACGCTCTTCCCCCTCAGGAGGCTGAAAAGATTTGGCGTGGGGCCCTCGGATCCTCAAAAGGTTCTACAGTCGCACCACTGAGAGCATGTTGATTGGCTGCATCACCGCTTGGTATGGCAGAGGAAGAGCCTAAAATTGTCAAAGACACTCACTAGACTCTACCGTGTGAAGAGTGTGAAAGAGTTTGATAGTGTGTCTGTGTGTGAGAGACATTGCCGCTACTCTGTTTATTATCTGTCCTGATTGACTAGTCACTTTTACCTCTACCTACATGTACATATTACCTCAATTACCCCAACTAGGAAGTGCAGCTCAGTTTCTACCTCATTTTGTGGACAGTTATGGCGGCCTTTCTCAATAGCAAGGCTATGCTCACTGAGTCTGTACATAGACAAGGCTTTTCTTAATTTGGGGTCAGTCACAGTGGTCAGGCATTATGTCACATCCTCTCTGTTAAGGGCCAAATAGCATTCCAGTTTGCTCTGTTTTTTTGTTTGATTCTTTCCATTGTGTCAAGTAATTACAATGTATTTTTGTTTTGCCATGATATGGTTGGGTCTAATTGTGTTTCTGTACTGGGGTCTGTTTGTGTTTGTGAACAGAGTATGTTAGGGCTCTCTCTCTCTCTCTCTCTCTCTCTCTCTCTCTCTCTCTCTCTCTCTCTCGCTATCTCTTCTACCCCCATCTTTCTCTCCTCCCCTCCCCACCCCTCTCTCTCTCTCTCTCTCTCCTTCCCCCATCTTTCTCTCCTCCCCTCCCCACCCCTCCTCTCTCTCTCTCTCCTTCCCCCATCTTTCTCGCCTCCTCATCCCTCCTCTCTTTCTCTCTCTCTCGCTCTCTCTTCTACCCCATCTTTCTCTCCTCTCCTCCCCATCCCTCCTCTCGCTCTCTCTCTCTCTCTCTCTCTCTCTCTCTCTCTCTCTCTCTCTCTCGTGCGCTCTCTCTTCTACCCCCATCTTTCTCTCCTCCCATCCCACCCCACCCCTCCTCTCTCTCTCCCTTTCTTCTTTCCCATCTTTCTCTCCTCCCCATCCCTCCTCTCTCTCTCGCTCTCTCTCTCTCTCTCTCTTCTACCCCCATCTTCCTCTCCTCCCCTCCCCACCCCTCCTCTCTCTCTCTCTCTCTCTCCTACCCCATCTTCCTCTCCTCCCCTCCCCACCCCTCCTCTCTCTCTCTCTCTCTCTCTCTTCTACCCCCATCTTCCTCTCCTCCCCTCCCCACCCCTCCTCTCTCTCTCTCTTTCTCTCTCTTCTACCCCCATCTTCCTCTCCTCCCCTCCCCACCCCTCCTCTCTCTCTCTCTTTCTCTCTCTTCTACCCCATCTTTCTCTCCTTCCCACCCCCCTCTCTCTCTCTCTCTCTCGCTCTCTCTCTCTCTCTTCTACCCCCATCTTTCTCTCCTCCCCTCCCCTCCCCTCCCCACCCCCCTCTCTCTCTCTCGCTCTCTGTCTCTCTCTTCTTCCCCATCTTCCTCTCCTCCCCTCCCCACCCCTCCTCTCTCTCTCCTCCACTCCTCTCTGTCTCTTTCTGCTTACAGGATTTACTGTATGTTGCCTGTAAAAACAATTGGGCAATGTTTCATTCAAACGGCCCCTATTTTTACCAAATCATTTTTTGTCATTCCGCTTTTATATAGCCATTGCTTTTGCCGGGAAGGAGCAAGAGACATCGAACTTTGACCCTGTCGTGTACTATTCTCATGGTAACCGGACATCGGACATGTTCTAAATTCCTCCGTTTAGAATTGCCCTGATCACAGTAAACACAGATATTTTTGTTGTTGTTGTAAGAATGAATATAATGGAATATAACAGAATAAAATATAAATAATATTTTTCCTCATACGACTCGAGTGTGGAACCGCTGTCATATTTTTGAAACAGAGACCATATCCTCTTTTGCTTAGATCGTACAGAGAAAGAGAAAATAAAAACCTGGACAGAACTACAGATATTTACACCGAGAGAATAAATGCATTACAAAGCTTTGTGGTTGACAAGGACAAGTTTGATGTCGGACAACAATAGAACGTTCCTGATTTAATGCGTTCCAGTGACGGTAAGATGAAAGGCGCTGTTTATACTGAGGGTTGGCGGGACTTTAATCATGAATAGATCGGCTTCCGGAAGTAAAGTACAGGCTTTGTTGCCGGCAAAAACCTTTCAGGTATAAAGAAAATGCGCTGAAAAAAGTTGTCGGCGTGGTGAAGTTGTCGGCGTGGTGAAGTTGTCGGCGTGGTGAAGTTGGCGGCGTGGTGAAGTTGGCGGCGTGGTGAAGTTGGCGGCGTGGTGAAGTTGGCGGCGTGGTGAAGTTGGCTCCGTGGTGAAGTTGGCGGGGTGGTGAAGTTGGCTCCGTGGTGAAGTTGGCGGCGTGGTGAAGTTGGCTGCGTGGTGAAGTTGGCGGCGTGGTGAAGTTGGCGGCGTGGTGAAGTTGGCGGCGTGGTGAAGTTGGCTGCGTGGTGAAGTTGGCTGCGTGGTGAAGTTGGCGGCGTGGTGAAGTTGGCTGCGTGGTGAAGTTGGCTGCGTGGTGAGTTGGCGGCGTGGTGAAGTTGGCGGCGTGGTGAAGTTGGCGGCGTGGTGAAGTTGGCTGCGTGGTGAGTTGGCGGCGTGGTGAAGTTGGCGGCGTGGTGAAGTTGGCGGCGTGGTGAAGTTGGCTGCGTGGTGAAGTTGGCGGCGTGGTGAAGTTGGCGGGGTGGTGAAGTTGGCTCCGTGGTGAAGTTGGCGGCGTGGTGAAGTTGGCGGCGTGGTGAAGTTGGCGGCGTGGTGAAGTTGGCTGCGTGGTGAAGTTGTCGGCGTGGTGAAGTTGGCGGCGTGGTGAAGTTGGCGGCGTGGTGAAGTTGTCGGCGTGGTGAATGTCTTGGTATGAAATTAATATATCTCTCTCTTTCCCCCTCTCTCCTCTCCTCTCCTCTCTCTATCCCCCATCTCTACCTCTCCTTCCCCCATCACCCTGTCTCTATCCCCCATCTCTACATGTCCTTACCCCATCCCCCGTTTCTCATCCTTGTCTCTCTCTCTCCCCCTCCCCTCAGTATGGCAGAATGCTGTAATTGAGTTTTTATTCAGGTCAATTAAACCAGCTTCTCCAGTTAGAGTCCAAACAGCACTGAGACTATAGTCACAGTTTCCTACTGCTCTCTCTCTCTCTCTCTCTCTGTGTGTGTGTGTGTGTGTGTGTGTGTGTATTCATTGCCTATTCAACACACTGATTTCCTCAGTATCACAAAGAAGAAAGAGAGAGTGGTGTGTGTGTGTGTGTGTGTGCGTGTGCGTGCGTGCGTGCGTGTGTGTGTGTGTGTGTGGCTGTTCAACTGGGTCCCGGGCGTGTGTTTTCGTTTCATAGATGCCATTA
>NC_138301.1:121668012-121690512 GCF_965601325.2 Salmo salar | reverse complement strand
TGCTCCTCTCTCTCTGCTCTCTCTCTCTCTCTCTCTCTCTCTCTCTCTCTCTCTCTCTCTCTCTCTCTCTCTCCTCCTCTCTCTGTCTCTCTGTCTCTCTCTCTCTCTCTCTCTCGCTCTCTCTCTCTCTCTCTCTCTCTCTCTGTCTCTCTGTCTCTCTCTCTCTCTCTCTCTCGCTCTCTCTCTCTCTCTCTCTCTCTCTCTCTCTCTCTCTCTCTCTCTCTCTCTCTCTCTCTCTCTCTCTGTCTCTCTCTCTCTCTCCTCTCTCTCTCTCTCTCTCTCTCTCTCTTCTCTCTCTCTCTCGCTCTCTCGCTCTCTCGCTCTGTCGCTCTCGCTTTCTCTCTCTCACACACTTTCTCTCTCTCTCTGTCTCTGTCTCTCTCTCTCTCTCTCTCGCTCTGTCGCTCTCGCTTTCTCTCTCTCACACACTTTCTCTCTCACACACTTTCTCTCTCTCTCTCTCATTCTGTCTCTCGGTAATAGCATTGCATGGCCTTGTAGTAATTGGTAATTGGCCAATTACATTCACTGTAGTACCATGTCATAGACATTCCCTCTGATCTGTTTCTCTGTGATCAACTGCTCTGGTCTTCAGTCACTTACAGTCAGCAGCACGGACATTACATTTACAATCAGACATTACACACAGAGTTAGAACTAATGTTCTGAAGTAATTTACTGTATGGACTTCCTGGACACAGATTAAACCTAATCCATGACTATAATGGATTTCCTGGACACAGATTAAACCTAATCCAAGACTATAATGGACTTCCTGGACACAGATTAAACCTAATCCAAGACTCTAATGGATTTCCTGGACACAGATTAAACCTAATCCAAGACTATAATGGACTTCCTGGACACAGATTAAACCTAATCCAAGACTATAATGGACTTCCTGGACACAGATTAAACCTAATCCAAGACTATAATGGATTTCCTGGACACAGATTAAACCTAATCCAAGACTATAATGGATTTGTTTTTTAGTCCAAGAGTTTCTAGGTCTGAGAAACCATCAATGCTGACTAGCATTTTTACACTTTATTGTATTTTTATAGTGTTGATTTTATTAACAGACAAATAAGGATGTATGTAGCTTGACTGTTATTTTACTAGCACAACTAGTAGTTTACTAGCACAACTAGTAGTTTACTAGGACAACTAGTAGTTTACTAGCACAACTAGTGGTTTACTAGGACAACTAGTAGTTTACTAGCACAACTAGTAGTTTACTAGCACAACTAGTGGTTTACTAGGACAACTAGTAGTTTACTAGCACAACTAGTAGTTTACTAGGACAACTAGTAGTTTACTAGCACAACTAGTAGTTTACTAGGACAACTAGTAGTTTACTAGCACAACTAGTAGTTTACTAGCACAACTAGTAGTTTACGAGCACAACTAGTGGTTTACTAGGACAACTAGTAGTTTACTAGCACAACTAGTAGTTTACTAGCACAACTAGTGGTTTACTAGGACAACTAGTGGTTTACTAGGACAACTAGTAGTTTACTAGCACAACTAGTAGTTTACTAGCACAACTAGTAGTTTACTAGGACAACTAGTAGTTTACTAGCACAACTAGTAGTTTACTAGCACAACTAGTAGTTTACGAGCACAACTAGTGGTTTACTAGGACAACTAGTAGTTTACTAGCACAACTAGTAGTTTACTAGCACAACTAGTGGTTTACTAGGACAACTAGTGGTTTACTAGGACAACTAGTAGTTTACTAGCACAACTAGTAGTTTACTAGCACAACTAGTAGTTTACTAGCACAACTAGTGGTTTACTAGGACAACTAGTAGTTTACTAGCACAACTAGTAGTTTACTAGCACAACTAGTGGTTTACTAGGACAACTAGTGGTTTACTAGCACAACCAGTGGTTTACTAGGACAACTAGTAGTTTACTAGCACAACTAGTAGTTTACTAGGACAACTAGTAGTTTACTAGCACAACTAGTAGTTTACTAGGACAACTAGTGGGATTAAGTAAGTCTTCATGTCTATGTCCAGATCCAATACTCACTCCTGTTGGATACTGTACAGTATTAGCAACTAGATCGGCATTCAGCACCAATAACAGCACATGTACCCTCTTGTGCGGACAGAAGATAATCAAGGGCCAAGCAATTTTGCATCGCCACAGTCCCGAATGGTAACCATTCTCAGCTATAATTAACACAAGACTCTCTCGACTGTACTATTAGCTAGGAATTCCCGTGCTATTTTAGAAATGCCATAAGGGGGGGGGGGGGAGCGATCGCAAAGAATCTCTCTGTTTCTGTAATCGGAACGTTTATGACGGCGTGAAAAAGGAGAATTCACAGAATGTCCTACATGAGGTACTACATATCGCAAATAACACCCTTACTAACACGACCCTTAATACGCGACCCTTACTAACGCGACCCTTAATAACGCGACCCTTAATAACACGACCCTTACTAACACGACCCTTACTAACTCGACCCTTTCATAACACGACCCTTAATAACAAGACTCTTGCTAACACGACCCTTACTAACACGACCCTTGCTAATGCGACCCTTAATAACACGACCCTTAATAACACGACCCTTACTAACACGACCCTTAATAACACGACCCTTACTAACACGACCCTTAATAACACGACCCTTACTAACACGACCCTTACTAACGAGACCCTTACTAACACGACCCTTACTAACACGACCCTTACTAACACGACCCTTACTAACTCGACCCTTTAATAACACGCCCCTTAATAACACGACCCTTACTAACACGACCCTTAATAACACGACCCTTACTAACACGACCCTTACTAACTCGACCCTTACTAACTCGACCCTTAATAACACGACCCTTACTAACACGACCCTTAATAACGCGACCCTTACTAACGCGACCCTTACTAACGCGACCCTTACTAACGCGACCCTTACTAACGCGACCCTTACTAACACGACCCTTACTAACACGACCCTTAATAACATGACCCTTACTAACACGACCCTTAATAACACGACCCTTACTAACGCGACCCTTAATAACGCGACCCTTACTAACGCGACCCTTACTAACACGACCCTTACTAACACGACCCTTAATAACACGACCCTTAATAACACGACCCTTACTAACACGACCCTTACTAACACGACCCATGCTAACACGACCCTTAATAACACGACCCTTACTAACAAGACCCTTACTAACTCAACCCTTTAATAACACGACCCTTAATAACAAGACTCTTGCTAACACGACCCTTACTAAAACGACCCTTAATAACACGACCCTTAATAACGCGACCCTTAATAACACGACCCTTACTAACAAGACCCTTACTAACTCAACCCTTTAATAACACGACCCTTAATAACAAGACTCTTGCTAACACGACCCTTACTAAAACGACCCTTACTAACACGACCCTTAATAACATGACCCTTACTAACACGACCCTTACTAACACGACCCTTGCTAATGCGACCCTTACTAACACAACCCTTACTAACACGACCCTTACTAACACGACCCTTACTAACACGACCCTTACTAACTCGACCCTTTAATAACACGACCCTTAATAACACGACCCTTACTAACACGACCCTTAATAACACGACCCTTACTAACACGACCCTTACTAACTCGACCCTTTAATAACACGACCCTTAATAACACGACCCTTACTAACGCGACCCTTACTAACGCGACCCTTACTAACGCGACCCTTACTAACTCGACCCTTTAATAACACGACCCTTAATAACACGACCCTTACTAACACGACCCTTAATAACACGACCCTTACTAACACGACCCTTACTAACACGACCCTTACTAACACGACCCTTACTAACTCGACCCTTTAATAACACGCCCCTTAATAACACGACCCTTACTAACACGACCCTTAATAACACGACCCTTACTAACACGACCCTTAATAACACGACCCTTACTAACACGACCCTTACTAACACGACCCATGCTAACACGACCCTTAATAACACGACCCTTACTAACAAGACCCTTACTAACTCAACCCTTTAATAACACGACCCTTAATAACAAGACTCTTGCTAACACGACCCTTACTAAAACGACCCTTAATAACACGACCCTTAATAACGCGACCCTTAATAACACGACCCTTACTAACACGACCCTTAATAACACGACCCTTAATAACACTGAGAATCAATTCAACAGACATTAGACATTCCACAACCTTTAGTACCGTCACAGGCAGAAAGATCGATATATATATATATTTTTTTATAAAAAAATAAAGAAAGAAAGAAAGATAAAAAACTATTAAAAAAATAATAAAAAATTAAAAAATTAAATTTCTGCATTCACTACTGTAAGTCGCTCTGGATAAGAGCGTCTGCTAAATTACTAAAAATTTAAAATGTAAATAGATAGATAGGTAGATCTGTTGTCTGATCACACTTACTCTGTCTTACTTTGACAAACGCCTCCTGGTGCAGTTGAGACAAATTCCGAGAGTGACCTATTAAAACATAGCCACCCAACAGGGGCATGTGTAATAACTAGGTAAGGTATTCTCTGATTTAGTGTCATTGGTAATCTCAAATGAAGGAAAGTACTGCAGAACTATTGGTACTCTCGCATGTTGTTACTCAACATTCTCACCCAAATTAGTATCAATAATCGCTTTATACCACAATTAAAATCTCTCCATATAGCCAACATTTCATTCTGGTTAAAAGCAATAGCCACTAACAGAATGACTTGCCCTTGATGTGAATGGTGCGTACGTACAAGCCCAACAGCTATTTTGATGGACTACTGCGGCGTACATTTACGTCATTTAGCAGACTCTCTTATCCAGAGCGACTTACAGTAGTGAATGCATACATTTCATACATTTTGTTTTCCGTACTGGTCCCCCCCCCCGTGGGAATCGAACCCACAACGCTGGAATTGCAAACACCATGCTCTACCAACTGAGCCACACGGGACTGTGGCGTGGCGTAGTGTAGAGAGAGAGAGGACCTGGAAACGTATTGACTCTCGAGTGTCCCTCATCCTGCTGATGCATCTCTGTGTTAGACATGGAAACACCACCCACTTCCTGTATTAGGAGGAAAGTCACAAGGAAAATCATTTCAAACATCTTTCACTTGTCTGCAAGACAATAATATTCAATCGTCCTATTGTCAAGGTAATCATTCACCGTGTGCCTTTAAAAGTGACCAGGTCTTCTACACTGGTATCAGTCCCATAGATAACTATTAGACATGACCAGCTCTTCCACTGGTATCAGTCCCATAGATAACTATTAGACATGACCAGCTCTGGTATCAGTCCCATAGATAACTATTAGACATGACCAGCTCTGGTATCAGTCCCATAGATAACTATTAGACATGACCAGCTCTGGTATCAGTCCCATAGATAACTATTAGACATGACCAGCTCTGGTATCAGTCCCATAGATAACTATTAGACATGACCAGCTCTGGTATCAGTCCCATAGATAACTATTAGACATGACCAGCTCTGGTATCAGTCCCATAGATAACTATTAGACATGACCAGCTCTGGTATCAGTCCCATAGATAACTATTAGACATGACCAGCTCTGGTATCAGTCCCATAGATAACTATTAGACATGACCAGCTCTTCCACTGGTATCAGTCCCATTGGTAACTATTAGACATGACCAGCTCTGGTATCAGTCCCATAGATAACTATTAGACATGACCAGCTCTGGTATCAGTCCCATAGATAACTATTAGACATGACCAGCTCTGGTATCAGTCCCATAGATAACTATTAGACATGACCAGCTCTTCCACTGGTATCAGTCCCATAGATAACTATTAGACATGACCAGCTCTGGTATCAGTCCCATAGATAACTATTAGACATGACCAGCTCTTCCACTGGTATCAGTCCCATAGATAACTATTAGACATGACCAGCTCTGGTATCAGTCCCATAGATAACTATTATACATGACCAGCTCTTCCACTGGTATCAGTCCCATAGATAACTATTAGACATGACCAGCTCTGGTATCAGTCCCATAGATAACTATTAGACATGACCAGCTCTTCCACTGGTATCAGTCCCATAGATAAATATTAAACATGACCAGCTCTTCCACTGGTATCAGTCCCATAGATAACTATTAGACATGACCACCTCTGGTATCAGTCCCATAGATAACTATTAGACATGACCAGCTCTGGAATCAGTCCCATTGGTAACTATTAGACATGACCAGCTCTTCCACTGGTATCAGTCCCATAGATAACTATTAGACATGACCAGCTCTGGTATCAGTCCCATAGATAACTATTAGACATAACCAGCTCTGGTATCAGTCCCATAGATAACTATTAGACATGACCAGCTCTGGTATCAGTCCCATAGATAACTATTAGACATAACCAGCTCTTCCACACTGGTATCAGTCCCATAGATAACTATTAGACATGACCAGCTCTGGTATCAGTCCCATAGATAACTATTAGACATGACCAGCTCTGGTATCAGTCCCATAGATAACTATTAGACATGACCAGCTCTTCCACTGGTATCAGTCCCATTGGTAACTATTAGACATGACCAGCTCTGGTATCAGTCCCATAGATAACTATTAGACATGACCAGCTCTGGTATCAGTCCCATAGATAACTATTAGACATGACCAGCTCTTCTACACTGGTATCAGTCCCATTGGTAACTATTAGACATGACCAGCTCTTCTACAATGGTATCAGTCCCATAGATAACTATTAGACATGACCAACTCTGGTATCAGTCCCATAGATAACTATTAGACATGACCAGCTCTTCCACTGGTATCAGTCCCATAGATAACTATTAGACATGACCAGCTCTGGTATCAGTCCCATAGATAACTATTAGACATAACCAGCTCTGGTATCAGTCCCATAGATAACTATTAGACATGACCAGCTCTGGTATCAGTCCCATTGGTAACTATTAGACATGACCAGCTCTTCCACTGGTATCAGTCCCATAGATAACTATTAGACATGACCAGCTCTGGTATCAGTCCCATAGATAACTATTATACATGACCAGCTCTTCCACTGGTATCAGTCCCATAGATAACTATTAGACATGACCAGCTCTGGTATCAGTCCCATAGATAACTATTAGACATGACCAGCTCTGGTATCAGTCCCATAGATAACTATTAGACATGACCAGCTCTTCTACTGGTATCAGTCCCATAGATAACTATTATACATGACAAGCTCTTCCACACTGGTATCAGTCCCATAGATAACTATTAGACATGACCAGCTCTGGTATCAGTCCCATAGATAACTATTAGACATGACCAGCTCTGGTATCAGTCCCATAGATAACTATTAGACATGACCAGCTCTGGTATCAGTCCCATAGATAACTATTAGACATGACCAGCTCTGGTATCAGTCCCATAGATAACTATTAGACATGACCAGCTCTGGTATCAGTCCCATAGATAACTATTAGACATGACCAGCTCTTCTACACTGGTATCAGTCCCATTGGTAACTATTAGACATGACCAGCTCTGGTATCAGTCCCATAGATAACTATTAGACATGACCAGCTCTTCTACACTGGTATCAGTCCCATTGGTAACTATTAGACATGACCAGCTCTTCTACAATGGTATCAGTCCCATAGATAACTATTAGACATGACCAACTCTGGTATCAGTCCCATAGATAACTATTAGACATGACCAGCTCTTCCACTGGTATCAGTCCCATAGATAACTATTAGACATGACCAGCTCTTCCACACTGGTATCAGTCCCATAGATAACTATTAGACATGACCAGCTCTGGTATCAGTCCCATAGATAACTATTAGACATGACCAGCTCTGGTATCAGTCCCATAGGTAACTATTAGACATGACCAGCTCTGGTATCAGTCCCATAGATAACTATTAGACATGACCAGCTCTTCCACTGGTATCAGTCCCATAGATAACTATTAGACATGACCAGCTCTGGTATCAGTCCCATAGATAACTATTAGACATGACCAGCTCTGGTATCAGTCCCATAGATAACTATTAGACATGACCAGCTCTTCTACTGGTATCAGTCCCATAGATAACTATTATACATGACCAGCTCTTCCACACTGGTATCAGTCCCATAGATAACTATTAGACATGACCAGCTCTGGTATCAGTCCCATAGATAACTATTAGACATGACCAGCTCTGGTATCAGTCCCATAGATAACTATTAGACATGACCAGCTCTGGTATCAGTCCCATAGATAACTATTAGACATGACCAGCTCTTCTACACTGGTATCAGTCCCATTGGTAACTATTAGACATGACCAGCTCTGGTATCAGTCCCATAGATAACTATTAGACATGACCAGCTCTTCTACACTGGTATCAGTCCCATTGGTAACTATTAGACATGACCAGCTCTTCTACAATGGTATCAGTCCCATAGATAACTATTAGACATGACCAACTCTGGTATTAGTCCCATAGATAACTATTAGACATGACCAGCTCTTCCACTGGTATCAGTCCCATAGATAACTATTAGACATGACCAGCTCTTCCACACTGGTATCAGTCCCATAGATAACTATTAGACATGACCAGCTCTGGTATCAGTCCCATAGATAACTATTAGACATGACCAGCTCTGGTATCAGTCCCATAGGTAACTATTAGACATGACCAGCTCTGGTATCAGTCCCATAGATAACTATTAGACATGACCAGCTCTTCCACTGGTATCAGTCCAATAGATAACTATTAGACATGACCAGCTCTGGTATCAGTCCCATAGATAACTATTAGACATGACCAGCTCTGGTATCAGTCCCATAGATAACTATTAGACATGACCAGCTCTGGTATCAGTCCCATAGATAACTATTAGACATGACCAGCTCTTCCACTGGTATCAGTCCCATAGATAACTATTAGACATGACCAGCTCTGGTATCAGTCCCATAGATAACTATTAGACATGACCAGCTCTGGTATCAGTCCCATAGATAACTATTAGACATGACCAGCTCTGGTATCAGTCCCATAGATAACTATTAGACATGACCAGCTCTTCCACTGGTATCAGTCCCATAGATAACTATTAGACATGACCAGCTCTTCCACTGGTATCAGTCCCATAGATAACTATTATACATGACCAGCTCTGGTTTCAGTCCCATAGATAACTATTAGACATGACCAGCTCTGGTATCAGTCCAATAGATAACTATTAGACATGACCAGCTCTGGAATCAGTCCCATAGATAACTATTAGACATGACCAGCTCTGGTATCAGTCCCATAGATAACTATTAGACATGACCAGCTCTTCCACTGGTATCAGTCCCATAGATAACTATTAGACATGACCAGCTCTGGTATCAGTCCCATAGATAACTATTAGACATGACCAGCTCTTCTACACTGGTATCAGTCCCATTGGTAACTATTAGACATGACCAGCTCTGGTATCAGTCCCATAGATAACTATTAGACATGACCAGCTCTGGAATCAGTCCCATTGGTAACTATTAGACATGACCAGCTCTTCCACTGGTATCAGTCCCATAGATAACTATTATACATGACCAACTCTGGTATCAGTCCCATAGATAACTATTAGACATGACCAGCTCTGGTATCAGTCCCATAGATAACTATTAGACATGACCAGCTCTGGTATCAGTCCCATAGATAACTATTAGACATGACCAGCTCTGGTATCAGTCCCATAGATAACTATTAGACATGACCAGCTCTGGAATCAGTCCCATTGGTAACTATTAGACATGACCAGCTCTTCCACTGGTATCAGTCCCATAGATAACTATTATACATGACCAACTCTGGTATCAGTCCCATAGATAACTATTAGACATGACCAGCTCTGGTATCAGTCCCATAGATAACTATTAGACATGACCAGCTCTGGTATCAGTCCCATAGATAACTATTAGACATGACCAGCTCTGGTATCAGTCCCATAGATAACTATTAGACATGACCAGCTCTTCCACACTGGTATCAGTCCCATAGATAACTATTAGACATGACCAGCTCTTCCACTGGTATCAGTCCCATAGATAACTATTAGACATGACCAGCTCTTCCACACTGGTATCAGTCCCATAGATAACTATTAGACATGACCAGCTCTGGTATCAGTCCCATAGATAACTATTAGACATGACCAGCTCTGGTATCAGTCCCATAGATAACTATTAGACATGACCAGCTCTTCCACTGGTATCAGTCCCATAGATAACTATTAGACATGACCAGCTCTGGTATCAGTCCCATAGATAACTATTAGACATGACCAGCTCTTCCACTGGTATCAGTCCCATAGATAACTATTAGACATGACCAGCTCTGGTATCAGTCCAATAGATAACTATTAGACATGACCAGCTCTGGTATCAGTCCCATAGATAACTATTAGACATGACCAGCTCTGGTATCAGTCCCATAGATAACTATTAGACATGACCAGCTCTTCCACTGGTATCAGTCCCATAGATAACTATTAGACATGACCAGCTCTGGTATCAGTCCCATAGATAACTATTAGACATGACCAGCTCTTCTACACTGGTATCAGTCCCATAGATAACTATTAGACATGACCAGCTCTGGTATCAGTCCCATAGATAACTATTAGACATGACCAACTCTGGTATCAGTCCCATAGATAACTATTAGACATGACCAGCTCTGGTATCAGTCCCACATAGATAACTATTAGACATGACCAGCTCTGGTATCAGTCCCATAGATAACTATTAGACATGACCAGCTCTGGTATCAGTCCCATAGATAACTATTAGACATGACCAGCTCTACTACACTGGTATCAGTCCCATAGATAACTATTAGACATGACCAGCTCTGGTATCAGTCCCATAGATAACTATTAGACATGACCAGCTCTGGTATCAGTCCCATAGATAACTATTATACATGACCAGCTCTGGTATCAGTCCCATAGATAACTATTAGACATGACCAGCTCTGGTATCAGTCCCATAGATAACTATTAGACATGACCAGCTCTGGTATCAGTCCCATAGGTAACTATTAGACATGACCAGCTCTGGTATCAGTCCCATAGATAACTATTAGACATGACCAGCTCTTCCACTGGTATCAGTCCCATAGATAACTATTAGACATGACCAGCTCTGGTATCAGTCCCATAGATAACTATTAGACATGACCAGCTCTTCCACTGGTATCAGTCCCATAGATAACTATTAGACATGACCAGCTCTTCCACACTGGTATCAGTCCCATAGATAACTATTAGACATGACCAGCTCTGGTATCAGTCCCATAGATAACTATTAGACATGACCAGCTCTGGTATCAGTCCCATTGATAACTATTAGACATGACCAGCTCTTCCACTGGTATCAGTCCCATAGATAACTATTAGACATGACCAGCTCTGGTATCAGTCCCATAGATAACTATTAGACATGACCAGCTCTTCCACTGGTATCAGTCCCACATAGATAACTATTAGACATGACCAGCTCTGGTATCAGTCCCATAGATAACTATTAGACATGACCAGCTCTTCTACACTGGTATCAGTCCCATAGATAACTATTAGACATGACCAGCTCTTCTACTGGTATCAGTCCCATAGATAACTATTAGACATGACCAGCTCTGGTATCAGTCCCATAGATAACTATTAGACATAACCAGCTCTGGTATCAGTTCCATAGATAACTATTAGACATGACCAGCTCTGGTATCAGTCCCATAGATAACTATTAGACATGACCAGCTCTGGTATCAGTCCCATAGATAACTATTAGACATGACCAGCTCTGGTATCAGTCCCATAGATAACTATTAGACATGACCAGCTCTGGTATCAGTCCCATAGATAACTATTAGACATGACCAGCTCTTCCACTGGTATCAGTCCCATAGATAACTATTAGACATGACCAGCTCTGGTATCAGTTCCATAGATAACTATTAGACATGACCAGCTCTGGTATCAGTCCCATAGATAACTATTAGACATGACCAGCTCTGGTATCAGTTCCATAGATAACTATTAGACATGACCAGCTCTGGTATCAGTCCCATAGATAACTATTAGACATGACCAGCTCTGGTATCAGTCCCATAGATAACTATTAGACATGACCAGCTCTGGTATCAGTCCCATAGATAACTATTAGACATGACCAGCTCTGGTATCAGTCCCATAGATAACTATTAGACATGACCAGCTCTGGTATCAGTCCCATAGATAACTATTAGACATGACCAGCTCTGGTATCAGTCCCATTGGTAACTATTAGACATGACCAGCTCTGGTATCAGTCCCATAGATAACTATTAGACATGACCAGCTCTTCCACTGGTATCAGTCCCATAGATAACTATTAGACATGACCAGCTCTTCCACTGGTATCTGTCCCATAGATAACTATTAGACATGACCAGCTCTTCCACTGGTATCAGTCCCATAGATAACTATTAGACATGACCAGCTCTGGTATCAGTCCCATAGATAACTATTAGACATGACCAGCTCTGGTATCAGTCCCATAGATAACTATTAGACATGACCAGCTCTGGTATCAGTCCCATAGATAACTATTAGACATGACCAGCTCTGGTATCAGTCCCATAGATAACTATTAGACATGACCAGCTCTGGTATCAGTCCCATAGATAACTATTAGACATGACCAGCTCTGGTATCAGTCCCATAGATAACTATTAGACATGACCAGCTCTGGTATCAGTTCCATAGATAACTATTAGACATGACCAGCTCTGGTATCAGTCCCATAGATAACTATTAGACATGACCAGCTCTGGTATCAGTCCCATAGATAACTATTAGACATGACCAGCTCTTCCACACTGGTATCAGTCCCATTGGTAACTATTAGACATGACCAGCTCTTCCACTGGTATCAGTCCCATAGATAACTATTAGACATGACCAGCTCTTCCACTGGTATCAGTCCCATAGATAACTATTAGACATGACCAGCTCTTCCACTGGTATCAGTCCCATAGATAACTATTAGACATGACCAGCTCTTCCACTGGTATCAGTCCCATAGATAACTATTAGACATGACCAGCTCTTCCACTGGTATCAGTCCCATAGATAACTATTAGACATGACCAGCTCTTCCACTGGTATCAGTCCCATAGATAACTATTAGACATGACCAGCTCTTCCACTGGTATCAGTCCCATAGATAACTATTATACATTATGTTCTGACAGTCTGCAGGTAATGAGGAATTCCTCTTCCGTTCCACTGGTTGCTCTTCACCGGTGATCTTATATCGTTTCAGGTAAAGTCAAGGGATATTACTGCAGCCTCAGACGATAGATTCTCGTAACCTGTAACGAAGGGAAAGTAACATGTCCTGGTTTCAAGAGAAATTGATATTTTACATTGTATTCCCTAAGTAAGCGTGTCCCGATTTTCAGGAAAACGTTGGACATTTCACCCTAGAGATCCCTTAATTTGACAACTGCGGTGTACAACATAGAATCTTCTCAGGTTCTGATCATCTCACTATGGTTCTTCACCCGGAGATAATTGCTAATCAATCAGTTCTTTATTCTCCAGGCTCCCGCTTTGTCATGAACATAGACAACCTTGCAGTGAATGACATGTATCCATTGTGATTTTTCCCTGGATTTTCACTGCTGACTTCGTTATGAGCAAAACTTTTGGCCCTAATGTGTTCGTCACATGTATTTGTTTACCATCACCCACATGTCCTGGTACTACGCCATGTCCCCCCCCCCCCCCCCTTCCCTTCCTCGGGAGTTATTCACCATTAGAGAAGTTGTATGCGATAGTAAAGCATTGTGTCACTCATAAAGTGCCTGGTATCTAACGTGCCTGGTATTATCACGCTGTCCATTGTAGTAACTATAGTAAATTCCCGTGCCCAGCCTGCCCCCCCCCCCCCCCCCCCCCTCCACAATGCTTGAACCCTCTGTGAATAAGATAAACTCAGGGTTTTCCAACAAATGATTCTATAAACCCATCGGAGAGCTGATCCAAAACCAACTCACAACAGTCGTGTTCAAGTAATGTGGTATCTGGAGGAAGCATTAGAGTAGCTGGATTACATGGTGTCTTTTCAACTATACCCATGTCCCATAGATCTTTAATCACTACTTTAGTAGCGTTCATAGCTTCCTGTTCACCTATACCCATGTCCTATAGATCTTTAATCACTTCTTTAGTAGCTTCCTGTTCACCTATACCCATGTCCTATAGATCTTTAATCACTACTTTAGTAGCTTCCTGTTCACCTATACCCATGTCCCATAGATCTTTAATCACTACTTTAGTAGCGTTCATAGCTTCCTGTTCACCTATACCCATGTCCTATAGATCTTTAATCACTTCTTTAGTAGCTTCCTGTTCACCTATACCCATGTCCCATAGATCTTTAATCACTACTTTAGTAGCGTCCATAGCTTCCTGTTCACCTATACCCATGTCCTATAGATCTTTAATCACTTCTTTAGTAGCTTCCTGTTCAACTATACCCATGTCCCATAGATCATTAATCACTACTTTAGTCGCGTTCATAGCTTCCTTGCTAATGGGATATTGTTTTGTGCCACAAGGTGGGGCAACACCTGTCAAGCACACTGGTTCCATAAGTTCCACACTCATTTTTCTTCGTAGTCCAAATAGCATGGTTCTGAACTGTAGATTCCTGCATCGATCTTCATTGAACCAATAGAAATTGATAATGGTTTGGTTTTGTTTCGTATCTGTCTTCATCTCCCGTTGCTCTCATCTTCTTGCCCGTGTATTGAGGATATATATGTTTTGCATAAGATATGGGCAATACAGTGTGGTGGTTATTACCAAATGAGGAGAGTCAAACTTCACACACACCAGTCAGAGTTATACTTAAACTACATCTTTAATAATTAAGAGCTTTGCAATAGCACTGACTTTCAACGATGCGCCATTTCTAATGAACCGTTGAGAGTGACAACACAAAAGTACAAAGATCTTTTATAGCCAAGATACACCCCCCCTAGTCGACATGACAAACCACAGATATTAGGAACAGATCACAAAGGAAGACTTTATAATGAGAAAGGAGTAGCCAGATAGCATTCACTATGAATTATCGTTCAGTTTGGTCCCTAAGACGAGGTTCTAATCTCGTTCCTGGTACTTCATAGCACAAAAACACCAACTCATCCAATGGCATATATCAATTGTCAACTCTAGATATTCCCATCTCAAGTAAAACCCCTTCTTGACCCCTCTCCTGGACAAGTTCACTGAGGGGAGTGAGCCTCTAGGTCATACACTATCCCAGGATAAGTGCACCATCAGAGAGGACATACAATGGTTCCAGACACTGCCATACACCTCCACCCAATGCCAAAGGAGGGAGTGACTTGCGCACAGACATTGTGGAGTAATTTGTTTCCCCTTAATCACGCCATCCCTTCACATGGTTTAAGAATAGGTAAAGACACATTCACATATGAAGACAATGTTCCATCCTGTCCTCTTCCCTTTCTGATATTCTGCATCGCACCAGGGACATGTGAAAGACAAGCCTGACCTCTCCCCTCTCTGGGCCCCAGGTGACTGAGCCCCAGCTGAGGGAGGAAGTGCAACTGCCAACACCAGAGTCCGAAGGGATACATTCTAATAACAAGTATATCACATAAGCATATTATGCAGATAAGACAACTTAATCATCTATGTTACCCAACTAATTCTGACTCATCCGCCACAACAGTGACTTCAGCACCTGTATCTACAACAAAAATCTACTGCAAAGTTGTTAACCATATCACATATATTCCATACGATTTCATATGTACACCAGCTGAGATGGGACGTAAGAGGGTGTCTGTTAGTTTATTTACACAGCATCCAGAAAACTTTTCTGCTGAGCTGGAGAGAGCTTCTTAAATTTCTACACCAGTATTGTGTCGTTGGGGCTGTTTTCTTGTTTTCATTTACCCTCAGACGGACCCTTCTTCTCCTGGCCACTTCTCATAAAATCCCATTTTCTTTTCCCGACATTCTCATTGCCAGTGACCAGAAATCCTGCAATAATGACGTACACCAGGTTTGTTCTTCTACTGAACGAATAATGTTATTGATTTCACTCGGAACCTGCACAACTCCGATACCCACATCTCATGGATGCTTGAAAGCTGTTGACCGTTAACTGTTTTGGAGATGCTGATTTATGTGTGATTACTGTCACTAGAGGTTTGTCTTTACTTCCTTTTTTACAGCCTGTGTTCTGGTTGGCTTTAAGACATCGTTTCGTCACTGCTGTCAGAATCTGTTGACTCAAAGCCAGGCAGTGCTGACCAGATGGTTGAAACCTGATCTGACTTGTAGAACTCAGTATGAGGATCGATAGAGGGGACAGAGATCCCAGAGGTGGGGGTCACATCTGACGTTTTTCACCCGTGTCTCCTCCTCTACTTTGAAATGGTTCTTTATATCACTAGACAGTGAATTTAAAATCTGTTTTTATGCTCACATCTGGAAGAGTTGTTCCGCCCTTTTCCAGAGAGGTTTTCGCACTTAACAATGACATTACATTAACGTCAAACATTTTATATAATATATATCTCTATGTTTTTATATATATATATATATATATACCACTTTTGAGGACACAAACCTCTTCTAGAACACAAATTGTTTCTGTAGGGCCTGGCTACCCATAAAACTTATGATCATTTCAAATAGCTTGTTGAATGCTGCTCACAAGGTTTACATTACCCACATGTGTAAAAAAGGTTTCACAAAAACAGAGGCCTCAAACCTTTTAATAAGACCTCAAACCATTTAATAAAAACTCAAACCTTTTCATAAAGACTCCAACCTTTTAATAGAATAAGGCCTCAAACCTTTTAATAAGACCTCAAACCATTTAATAAAGACTCAAACCTTTTAACAGAATAAGGACTCCAACCTTTAAACAGAATAAGGACTCCAACCTTTTAACAGAATAAGGACTCCAACCTTTTAACAGAATAAGGACTCCAACCTTTTATCAGAATAAGGACTCCAACCTTTTATCAGAATAAGGACTCCAACCTTTTATCAGAATAAGGACTCCAACCTTTAAACAGAATAAGGACTCCAACCTTTAAACAGAATAAGAACTCCAACCTTTAAACAGAATAAGGACTCCAACCTTTTAACAGAATAAGGACTCCAACCTTTTATCAGAATAAGGACTCCAACCTTTAAACAGAATAAGGACTCCAACCTTTTATCAGAATAAGGACTCCAACCTTTAAACAGAATAAGGACTCCAACCTTTAAACAGAATAAGGACTCCAACCTTTAAACAGAATAAGGACTCCAACCTTTTAACAGAATAAGGACTCCAACCTTTAAACAGAATAAGGACTCCAACCTTTTATCAGAATAAGGACTCCAACCTTTAAACAGAATAAGGACTCCAACCTTTAAACAGAATAAGAACTCCAACCTTTTATCAGAATAAGGACTCCAACCTTTTATCAGAATAAGGACTCCAACCTTTTATCAGAATAAGGACTCCAACCTTTAAACAGAATAAGGACTCCAACCTTTTAACAGAATAAGGACTCCAACCTTTTATCAGAATAAGGACTCCAACCTTTTATCAGAATAAGGACTCCAACCTTTTAACAGAATAAGGACTCCAACCTTTAAACAGAATAAGGACTCCAACCTTTTATCAGAATAAGGACTCCAACCTTTAAACAGAATAAGGACTCCAACTTTTTAATAGAGTACTCACATCCCTATACACAAAAGATACATATCATTCATTGCAAGCACTATTTTAAACTGATTTGGTTCTTTTAAAATGATTTTGGTCTAGACTCAGCCAGAAATTCTGCCATCAATCAGGAGATTAAGAGTTGATTCCCCAAAGTGGGTTGCGCACAGCCTTCTCTCTTTCCTCTGGATCAACACATAGTTGATACGTTTTTCTTGTTGTTCAGACCAATTCATCTGGGTCACGGCACCAAGTGTTAGCAGTTGATGTTATTCTTCAATGACACAAACTTTAAAGCAAATCAGGGGGATAAAAATAGATTTATTAACAGAGGACAAATCCTAGATGTCATGCTGGGAGGTTGATGTTCATTCCCCCTGTCCTCAGCTTTTCTCCACAGGACAAAAGAACAGGATGCCATTTATAACCCATCGCCCTAGCCTGGGGTTGACCAAGCAGAGGTCCTTGCACTACACCTGGGCCAATGGCCAAATAACAAGTATCCTGCTCCAGACTCAATGTACAGACCAATAAAAACCTGGCACAGGGTTAACATTCCACAGATTCTAAACAGATGTTGATCCCAAGACCAACTATTTACATTGACAATTCCCTATTGATCGTTAATTCTAGTCCTCTCGTCCTCTCATCCCCTGTGTTGTGTATTTATCTTCAAAATATTCTTATAACAGAGAGGATAAAGGAACAGGGAAAGAAAAGAAGAGTGTGATGCATCCCATTGAAGGAGAGGAGGAGGAGGGGTTATGGGAGGGGAGAAGAGGTTGGTGGACAGAGGAGAGTAGAGGAGGATGGTGGACTGAGGAGAGGCGGAGAGGAGGTGGACAGAGGAGAGGACAGGAGGAAAGTGGGTGGGGAGAGGAGAGGGAGAGGGAGAGGAGAGGAGAGGAGAGGAGAGGAGAGGAGAGGAGAGGAGAGGAGAG
The DNA here is from genome assembly GCF_965601325.2 of Salmo salar. NCBI lineage: Eukaryota > Metazoa > Chordata > Actinopteri > Salmoniformes > Salmonidae > Salmo > Salmo salar. Next base: position 121,671,749 of record NC_138301.1, on the reverse strand, counting down.
GAGAGGGGGTGGACAGAGGAGAGGAGAGTGGGTGGACAGAGGAGAGGAGAGGAGAGGTGAGGAGAGGGGGTGGACAGAGGAGAGGGGGTGGACAGAGGAGAGGAGGAGCGTAGGTCGACCGAGGAGAGGAGAGGAGGAGAAGGGGTGGACAGGGGATAGGAGAGGAGGAAAGCGGGTAGACGGGAGAGGAATAGAAAAGGGAAAGGAGATAATGAGGTCAGCTAAGGGTGAGATGAGTTCTCTGCCCCTTTGACATCATTACATTACGAGAGAGGGGGTGGGTGGGGGGGGGGGGGGTTAGTATCTTCATCATTAAGTGGTTACCACAGTACTGTGTCATTATCTGTTGCTCAGTAGCGGGACAATCCTCTCTGATGTACCCGTCTAACCCTAACCACCCTTACCCTACCCCTCTTTCTAAGCCTACCCCTAACCCCAACCCTTCTCTGATGTTCCCTAACCTGTCTCTGTTGTCACTACCCACTAGCCCTTCTCTGATGTTCCCTTCGAACTCTTCTCTGATCTGGTCTTAGTTCAGATACAGCTTTAGAACTACTGGTTTGGCTTAGGGGGGCTGGGGGGGTGTAGACGGTGAGGGGGGGGGGGGGGGGGTGGAGGCTGGGGGGGTGGCTGGGAGGGAGCCAGTTGTGTTTGAGACCACCTAAAGCAAGACCGATTCAAGACCAAGACCAGAGTGAATTGAGTCCAAGTCAAGACCAAAACCGGAGTGAATCGAGTCCAAGTCAAGACCAAGACCGGAGTGAATCGAGTCCAAGTCAAGACCAAGACCGGAGTGAATCGAGTCCAAGTCAAGACCAAGATCGGAGTGAATCGAGTCCAAGTCAAGACCAAGACCGGAGTGAATCGAGTCCAAGTCAAGACCAAGATCGGAGTGAATCGAGTCCAAGTCAAGACCAAGACCGGAGTGAATCGAGTCCAAGTCAAGACCAAGACCAGAGTGAATCGAGTCCAAGTCAAGACCAAGATCGGAGTGAATCGAGTCCAAGTCAAGACCAAAACCGGAGTGAATCGAGTCCAAGTCAAGACCAAGACCGGAGTGAATCGAGTCCAAGTCAAGACCAAGATCGGAGTGAATCGAGTCCAAGTCAAGACCAAAACCGGAGTGAATCGAGTCCAAGTCAAGACCAAGATCGGAAGGAGTACCAGAAGACCAAGTTCAATTCATGACTATACTTTTTTCAAATCAGCACCGAAATAACAGTTCAAAATGTCCAGTATTTCTGTGGAGACTTTAGACTTCAGACATTAAGAATGGTGAAGAAGAAAAAAAAGAATGCTGAGGACAAATAGAACTACTCTACAACTATTTACTAACCCAAACACAGTGGGGAACAGTGAGGGCCTTCTACGCTTTCAGAGAAAGGCTAAGGATTTATAGCATAATAAAACTAATAATAATTATATTATTATTTTCAATGATGTTCTGATTTAATCTCTTCAGTTTTTGTTAGAAAGAAAAAGGCTGGGCCTCGGTCTAAGGCACTGCATTGCAGTGCTTGAGACGTCACTACAGACCAGGGTTCGATCCCAGGCCGTGTGTCACAACCGGCCGTGACCAAGGCCGGGAGTGGCTTCACTTGGCTCATCGCCCTTTAGCGACTCCTTGTGGTGGGCCGGACGCCTGCAGGCTGACTTCGGTCGTCATTTGAACAGTGTTTCCTCCGACACATTGGTGCGGCCGACTTCCGGGGTAAGTGGGTGGGTGTTAAGAAGCGCGGTTTGGCAGGTTATGTATCGGAGGACGCATCACTCGACCTTCACCTCTCCCGAACCTGTTGGGGAGATGCAGCGATGAGACACGATCGTATTTGTGGAGAAAAAGAGGATAAAATCCAAACACAAACATTTACAAAAAAAAAAGTGAAAGGAAAAGTTTAACACTGAAGAGAAAAAAATATATCCAATCAGGATTTTTCTTTGGCGGTCTCTGGGGAGATAAATCTAGCTAGCTAAGTTAGCCGTTGTGTAGGCCCGCCATAAGCTTGATAAAAGGCATCTGCCATTCATTTTGGAGTGACAGAGGAATCAACCGATGGTATTGACTTGTAATGGCTAACAGGTTGAAGACCAACAGGTCACCTTGCAATAACGAGCAGTAATTTTCCCACGGTCTAGATAGCTAGCTAGCTAGCGAGCTTTTGTTGTAGGCTAGTTTGCAGTGGCTGCAGCACATGTTATCATAGAGGATGTTGTTGTTAATTTGTTAGCTTCTTCCTTTTTAAGAATAACTTTCAACAAGAAGTTAAGTTTCAAATGATCATCATCTGGTGAGTGGAACTGAGTTATTTTATTGCAGCCCACTTCCTGTTGTTCGCCATCTCTTTCAGAATAACTTATGTGTTGCTCTTAAACTTTAGATCACCGCTTACTATGTGTGCTAAACCAGTGGTGTGTATTCATGGCTGCCAAGGGAAGCCAGTCTCCCCCCCCCCCCCCCCCCCCCCCCCCCCCCCAGAAAATTGCCCCAAAAACGAAATAAAATAATAATAATTTATCTTTTGTCTCTCCGTGTTTCAAAACGTTCCTTCAATTTGAAAGAGGCTGAATGTATTTGGCAGGAGAAAGCACCCAAGCGAGGAAAACTCTGTCTCTCTCTACGTGTAGGCCATCTCAATCAAATAAAACGTTTATTTGTCACGTGCACCGAATACAACAGGTGTAAACCTTACAGTGAAATGCTTACTTACAAGCCCTTAAACAACAAATGCAGTTTTAAGAAAAATACCTACAAAAAGTAAGAGATAAGAATAACAAATAATTAAATAGTAGCAGTAAAAGAACAATAGCGAGGCTATATACAGAGGGTACCGGTACAGAGTCAAGGTGTGGGGGTCACCGGTTAGTTGAGGTAATATGTAGGTAGAGTTATTAATCTATTTGATGATGTCTGGTCAAAAACAAGAATGACATTGTGGCCGCCCGTAGCAATTGAAAGGAAGCCAGCGAGCATTTGACCTCCCTTGGAAAAAAAGAAAGTATAAAATAATAGCCAATCAGTGTTGAGCTAAACTGAGCGATCTCAACTGTGAATGGTCCTGACGCACCAACAACAACAAAAAAAAAGTGTCAATGGAAAGCCATTTTGGATCTTGCCGTCACTCCTTACAAATCGCATTGAGAACATGTGTCATTGACAGAAACAAGTTCAATGATTGCATCTCGTTGCGTTGTTGACCGTTTCGTCAAACATTGGCATTTTCTACTTGCACGAACGCGCTCACACATACAAAACGCGCACACACATACAAAACGCTCACACATACATAACGCTCACACATACATAACGCTCACACATACATAACGCTCACACATACAAAACACTCACACATACAAAACGCTCACACATACAAAACGCTCACACATACAAAACGCTCTCACACATACAAAACGCTCTCACACATACAAAACGCTCACACATACAAAACGCTCACACATACAAAACGCTCACAGACATACAAAACGCTCACACATACAAAACGCTCACACACACACACATCAGAACCATGAACAGCCACATCATATTTACCTTATGTTGATTGGACTAAATCGTTTTTGGTATCTTTTAGTTGATTGGACTAAACTACCTGTATTAGACTAAGCAGAGATGATTTGATTTGATGATGTTGAAATGTTGGATCATAACAATAGAAGATACATTGAGGTTGGATAGAAATAGAAAGCCTAGAGAAGACACAGGTGTGATTAATGAATTGACA
>NC_138301.1:121653012-121663012 GCF_965601325.2 Salmo salar | reverse complement strand
TCCCAGATTGCAGTTCCTATGGCTTGCACTAGATGTCAACAGTCTTTGGAAAGTGTTTCAGGCTTGTTTTTTGAAAAACAAACAAGCAGTTGTAGTTTTCCATAATGTCTCTCATTAGAAATGTAGTCTTGTTGCACGCGTGAATGAGGTGCACGCTCTTCATTATTTATCTTCCCTATTGAATATACTATTCTCCGTCTTAAATTTTATCATTTAATTAGATATTAGAGTACCTGAGGATTAATTAGAAACATCGTTTGACTTGTTTGGACGAACTTTACTGGAAACTTTTTGGATTCGTTTGTATGCATGTTGAACAAGTGGATTACTGAGTCAAGCACGCCAACTAAACCGACATTTTTGGCATATAAAGCAGGACTTTATCGAATAAAACGACCATTTGTCATGTCTTCCCTGTGGCTCAGTTGGTGGAGCATGGTGTTTGCAACGCCAACATGGTGTGTGCAACGCCAGGGTTGTGGGTTTGATTCCCACGGGGGGCCAGATCAAAAAAGGCATGAAATCTATGCACTCACTACTGTAAGTCGCTCTGGATAAGAGCATCTGCTCAATGACAAAGATGTAAAATCTATGTAAATGTGTAGCTGGGACCCTTGGGATTGCAAACAGAGGAAGATCTTCAGAGATATGTGATGTATTTTATCGCTATTTGTGATTTTGTGACGCCTGTGCTGGTTTGGAAAAGTATTTTGGTGGCCTTTTTGAAATCTGACAACGCGGTTGGATTAACAAGAAGTTAAGCTTTTAAACGATATAAGACACTAGTATTTTCATCATTGTTTAATATTACGATTTTTGTATTTCGAATTTCACTGAATGTTTTCGTGGTGGCACGCTAGCGGCACACCTAGACCAAAGACCAAAGAGGTTTTTAAACAATTTTGTTTCATCAGACCAGAGGACATTTCTCCAAAAAGTACGATCTTTGTCCCAATGTGCAGTTCCAAACCATAGTCTGGCGTTTTTATGCCGGTTTTGGAGCAGTGGCTTCTTCCTTGCTGAGCGGCCTTTCAGGTTATGTCGATATAGGACTCGTTTTACTGTGGATATAGATACTTTTGTACTTGTTTCCTCCAGCATCTTCACAAGGTCCTTTGCTGTTGTTCTGGGATTGATTTGCACTTTTCGCACCAAAGTACATTCATCTCTAGGAGACAGAACGAGTCTCCTTCCTGAGCGGTATGACGGCTGCGTAGTCCCATGGTGTTTATACTTGCGTACTATTGTTTCTATAGGTGAACGTGGTACCTTCAGGCATTTGAAAATTGCTCCCAAGGATGAACCAGACTTGTGGAGGTCTACAATTTTTTCTGAGGTCATGGCTGATTTCTTTGGATTTTTCCATGATGTCAAGCAAAGAGGCACTGGGTTTGAAGGTAGGCCTTGAAATACATCCACAGGTACACCTCCAATTGACTCAAATGATATCAATAAGCCTATCAGAAGCTTATAAAGCCATGACATCATTTTCTGGAATATTCCAACCTGTTTAAAGGCACAGTCAACTTAGTCTATGTAAATTTCTGACCCACTGGAATTGTGATACAGTGAATTATAAGTGAAATAATCTGTCTGTTAAACAATTGTTGGAAAAATGACTTGTGTCATGCACAAAGTAGATCCGACTTGGCAAAACAATGGTTTGTTAACGAGAAATTTGTGGAGCGGTTCGAATAACGAGTTTTAATGACTCCAACCTAAGTGTAAGTAAACTTACAACTTCAACTGTATGCACAGTCACTTTAATAACTCTACCTACATGTATTACCTCAATCACCTCGACTAACCGGTGCCCCCGCGACTTGACTTTGTATCGGTACCCCCCTGTAATTATTTGTTACTTGTATTTCTTATTTTTGTAGGTATTTTTCTTAAAACTGCACTGTTGGTTAAGCATTTCACTGTGAGGTCTACTACACCTGTTGTATTCAGCATTTCACTGTAAGGTCTACTACACCTGTTGTATTCAGCATTTCACTGTGAGGTCTACTACACCTGTTGTATTCAGCATTTCACTGTAAGGTCTACTACACCTGTTGTATTCAGCATTTCACTGTGAGGTCTACTACACCTGTTGTATTCAGCATTTCACTGTAAGGTCTACTACACCTGTTGTATTCAGCATTTTCACTGTGAGGTCTACTACACCTGTTGTATTCAGCATTTCACTGTGAGGTCTACTACACCTGTTGTATTCAGCATTTCACTGTAAGGTCTACTACACCTGTTGTATTCAGCATTTCACTGTGAGGTCTACTACACCTGTTGTATTCAGCATTCCACTGTAAGGTCTACTACACCTGTTGTATTCAGCATTTCACTGTAAGGTCTACTACACCTGTTGTATTCAGCATTTCACTGTAAGGTCTACTACACCTGTTGTATTCAGCATTTCACTGTGAGGTCTACTACACCTGTTGTATTCAGCATTTCACTGTAAGGTCTACTACACCTGTTGTATTCAGCATTTCACTGTGAGGTCTACTACACCTGTTGTATTCAGCATTTCACTGTGAGGTCTACTACACCTGTTGTATTCAGCATTTCACTGTAAGGTCTACTACACCTGTTGTATTCAGCATTTCACTGTGAGGTCTACTACACCTGTTGTATTCAGCATTTCACTGTAAGGTCTACTACACCTGTTGTATTCAGCATTTCACTGTAAGGTCTACTACACCTGTTGTATTCAGCGTTTCACTGTCAGGTCCTACACCTGTTGTATTCAGCATTTCACTGTGAGGTCTACACTTGTTGTATTCAGCATTTCACTGTAAGGTCTACTACACCTGTTGTATTCAGCATTTCACTGTGAGGTCTACTACACCTGTTGTATTCAGCATTTCACTGTAAGGTCTAGTACACCTGTTGTATTCAGCATTTCACTGTAAGGTCTACTACACCTGTTGTATTCAGCATTTCACTGTGAGGTCTACTACACCTGTTGTATTCAGCATTTCACTGTGAGGTCTACTACACCTGTTGTATTCAGCATCATTTCAAAAAGGCTTTACAACGAAAGCAAAACATTAGATTATGTCAGCAGAGTACCCAGCCAGAAATAATCAGACACCCATTTTTCAAGCTAGCATATAATGTCACAAAAACCAAAACCACAGCTAAATGCAGCACTAACCTTTGATGATCTTCATCAGATGACACTCCTAGGACATTATGTTATACAATACATGCATGTTTTTTTCAATCAAGTTCATATTTATATCAAAAAACAGCTTTTTACATTAGCATGTGACTAGCATGTGACTAGCATTCCCACCGAACACTTCTGGTGAATTTACTAAATTACTCACGATAAACGTTCACAAAAAACATAACAATTATTTTAAGAATTATAGATACAGAACTCCTTTATGCAATCGCAATGTCCGATTTTAAAATAGCTTTTCGGTGAAAGCACATTTTGCAATATTCTGAGTAGATAGCCCGGCCATCACAGGCTAGCTATTTTGACACCCACCAAGTGTGGTACTCACCAAACTCAGAATTACTATTAGAAAATTGGATTACCTTTGCTGTTCTTCGTCAGAATGCACTCCCAGGACTTCTACTTCAATAACAAATGTTGGTTTGGTTCCAAATAACCCATAGTTATATCCAAATAGCGGCGTTTTGTTCGTGCGTTCAAGACACTATCCGAAGGGTAAAGAAGGGTGACGCGCCCGACGCGTTTCGTGACAAAAAAAATCTAAATATTCCATTACCGTACTTCGAAGCATGTCAACCGCTGTTTAAAATCAATTTTTATGCGATTTTTCTCATAAAAAAGCGATAATATTCCGACCGGGAAACCCTGTTTTCGTTCAAAGACGAAAAAATAAAAACATGGTGTCGGCTCGTGCACGCGCCTCAGTCTCATTGTTCTCAGATCGACCACTATCCAAATGCGCTACTGTTTTTCAGCCATGGTCTGCAAAGTCACCATTCATCGTTCTGGCGCCTTCTGAGAGCCTATGGGAGCGTTAGAAAATGTCACGTTATGCCAGAGATCCCCTGTTTTGGTTAGAGATGATCAAGAAGGCCAAGAAATAGTCAGAGAGAGCGCTTCCTGTTTGGAATCTTCTCAGGTTTTGGCCTGCCAAATGAGTTCTGTTATACTCACAGACACCATTCAAACAGTTTTAGAAACTTTAGGGTGTTGTCTATCCAAATCAAACAATTATATGCATATTCTAGTTACTGGGAAGGAGTAGTAACCAGATTAAATCGGGTACGTTTTTTTCCGGCCGTGCAAATACTGCCCCCTATCCCCAACAGGTTAATTTACAGATAGCCAGGGGCACACTCCAACACTCAGACATACAGTGCATTCGGAAAGTATTGAGACCCTTTCAGCCTTATTGTAAAATGGATTAAAAAAATAAAAATAAATGTCATCAATCTACACACCAATGAATAAGTGAAAACGAGTTTCGATTTTTAGGAAATATCTTATTTACATAAGTATTCAGCCCCTTTGCTATGAGACTCGAAATTGAGCTCAGGTGCATCCTGTTTCCATTGATCATCCTTGAGATGTTTCTACAACTTGATTGGAGTCCACCTGTGGTAAATTTAATTGATTGGACATTATTTGGAAAGACACACACCTGTTTATGTTTGGGCTCCCGAGTGGCGCAGCGGTCTAAGGCACTGCATCTCAGTGCTAGAAGCGTCACTACAGACACCCTGGTTCGAATCCAGGCTGTGATTGGGAGTCCCATAGGGCAGCGCACCATTGGCCCAGTGTTGTCAGAGCAAAAACCAAGCCATGAGGTCAAAGAAATTGTCTGTAGTGAGGCACAGATCTGGGGAAGGGTACCAAAATATTTCTGCAATGTTGAAGGTCCCCAAAAAACACAGTGGCCTCCATCATTCTTAAATTGAAGAAGTTTGAAATCACCAAGACTCTTCCTCGAGCCGAGCGGGAGAAGAGGGCCTTCTTCAGGTGACCAAGAACCCGGTGGTCACTCTGACAGAGTTCCTCTGTGGAGAAGGGAGAACCTTCAAGAAAGACAACTATCTCTGCAGCACTCCACCAATCAGGCCTTTATGGTAGAGTGGCCAGATAGAAACCACTCCTCAGTAAAAGACACATGACAGCCCACTTGGAGTTTGCCAAAAGGCACCTAAAGGACTCTCAGACTATGAGAAACAAGATTCTCTGGTTTGATGAAACCAAGGTTGAACTCTTTGGCCTGAATGCCAAGCGTCACATCTGGAGGAAACCTGGCACCATCCCTACTGTGAACATGATGTTGGCAGCATCATGCTGTGGGGATATTGTTTAGCGACAGGGACTGGGAGACTAGTCAGGATCAATGGAAAGATGAATAGAGCGCTCCAGAGCGCTCAGGACCTCAGACTGGGGCGAAGGTTCACCTTCCAGCTCAATGACCCTAAGCACACAGCCAAGACAACACAGGAGTGGCTTCGGCATAAGTCTCTGAATGTCCTTGTGTGGCCCAGCCAGAGCCCGGACATGAACCCGATCGAATATCTCTGGAGATACCTGAAAATAGCTGTGCAGTGACGCTCCCCATCCAACCCGACAGAGGTTGAGGGGATCTGCAGAGAAGAATGGGAGAAAATCACTGAATACCAGCAATCACTGCCAAAGATGATTCAACCATGTACTATGTAAAGGGTCTGAATAATTATGTACATGTGATATTTCAGTTTTATGCAAAAAAAAATCTAAAACTTGTCTTTGCTTTATCATTATGGGGTCAAATCAAATCAAAATTGAATTTCCTCTGACATCGCTTTGTACATAGGTCCTGGATGGCAGGAAGCTTGGCCCCAGTGATGTACTGGGTCGTATGCACTACCCTCTGTAGCACCTTACATTCAGATGCCAAGCAGTAGCCATACCAGGCGGTGATGCAACCGGTCAGGATGCTCTTGATGGTACAGCTGTTTTTTGAGGATCTGGGGACCCATGCCAAATATTTTCAGCCTCCTGAGGGGGAAAATGTCTTGCCCTCTTCACAACTGTCTTGGTGTGTTTGGACCATGATAGTTCATTGCTGATGTGTAACTCTTCACCCGCTCCACTAACAGCCCCGTCAATGTTAATGGGGAGCCTGTTCGGCCCTCCTTTTCCTGTAGTCCACGATAAGCTCCTTTGCCTTGCTCACATTGAAGGAGAGGTTGTTGTCCTGGCACCACACTGCCAGGTCTCTGACCTCCTCCCTATAGGCTGTGATCAGACCTACCACTGTTGTGTTGTCAGCAAACTTAAGGATGGTGTAGGAGTCTTGGTTGGCCACGCAGTTGTGGGTGAATAGGGAGTACAGGACTAAGCATGCGTGGCCCCAGTGGCAATAATCAGCATGGCAGACTTACCACCTGGGGACTGCCCATAAGAAAATCCAGGATCCAGTTTTTTAGTCCCAAGGTCCTAAGCCTAGTGGGCACTATGGTGTTGAACACTGAGCTGTAGTCAATGAACATAATTTTTATTTTAACTTTCATTTAACTAGGCAAGTCAGTTAAGAACAAATTCTTATTTTCAATGACAGCCTAGGAACAGTGGGTTAACTGCCTTGTTCAGGGGTTGAACCACATATTTGTACCTTGTCAGCTCGGGGATTTGAAGTTGCAACCTTTCAGTTACTAGTCCAACACTCTTACCACTAGGCTACCTGCCACATAGGTGTTCATTTTGTCCAGGTGGGAAAGGGCAGTGTGGAGTGCGATTGAGATTGCGTCATCTGTGGATCTGTTTTGGCGGCATGCAAATTGCAGTGGGTCTAGGGATTCTGGGAGGATGATGTTGATGTGAGCCATTGATCAGCCTTTCAAAGCACTTCATGGCTATTGACGTGAGGGCTACAGGTCGGCAGTCGTTTAGACTGGTTAGCTTCACTTTCTTGGGCACAGGGACTACGGTGGTCTGCTTGAAACATTTTGGTATTACAGACTCGGTCATGGAGAGGTTGAAAATGTCAGTGAAGACACTTGCCAGTTGGTCAGTGCATGATCTGAGTACACGTCCTGGTAATCCGTCTGGCCCTGTGGCCTTGTGAATGTTGACCTGTTTAAAGGTCTTGCTCATATTGGCTACAGAGAGCGTGATCACACAGTTGTCAGGAACAGATGGTGCTCTCATGCATGGTTCAGTGTTGCTTGCCTCGAAGCGAACATAAAAAGCATTTAGCTCGTCTGGTAGGCTCGCATCACTGGGCAGCTCGCAGCTGGGTTTCCCTTTATAGTCCGTAATATTTTTCAAGCCCTGCCAGATCTGCCGCTTGTCAGAGACGGTGTTGTAGGATTCAATCTTTCTGTGGGGACGACGTAGTCAATGCAGCCGGTGACTGAGGTGGTGTACCCCTCAATGTCATTGGATGAATCCCGGAACATTTTCCAGTCTGTGCTAGCAAAACAATCCTGTAGCATAGCATCCGCATCATCTGACCAGTTCCATATTGAACAAGTCACTGGTACTTCCTGATTTAGTTTTTGCACGTAAGCAGGAATCAGGACTATAGAATGATGATCAGATTTGCCGAATGGAGGGCAAGGGAGAGCTTTGTACCCATCTCTGTGTGTGGAGTAAAGGTGGTCTAGAGTTTTTTCTTCGTCTGGTTTCACATGTGACATACTGATAGTAATAATTTGTTTGCCTTCATTAAAGTCCCTGGCCAAAATGCTCATCCATAAGCACCACTCCTCTCTTCCCCTACCCCTCCTCACTTCCCCTACTCCTCTTCTCCTCTCTTGTCCTCTCCTCTCCTCCCCTACTCTTCCTCTCCTCGCTTCCCCTACTCCTCCTCTCCTCTCTTCCCCTCCTCCTCCTCTCTTCCCCTCCTCCTCCTCTCTTCCCCTCCTCCTCCTCTCGTCTCCTCTTTTCTCCTCTCCTCTCCTCCCCTACTCCTCCTCTCCTCGCTTCCCCTACTCAAGGATCGGTAGGATGGTCAGTTTTACGAGGATATGTTTGGCAGCATGAGTGAAGGATGCTTTGTTGCGAAATAGGATGCCGATTCTAGATTTAATTTTGGATTGGAGATGCTTAATGTGAGTCTGGAAGGAGAGTTTATTTGTAATTGTCACATATTCTAAGTCAGAACCGTCCAGAGTAGTGATGCTGGACGGGCGAGCAGGTGAGGGCAGCGATCGGTTGAAGAGCATGTATTTAGTTTTACTTGCATTTAAGAGCAGTTGGAGGCCACGGAAGGAGAGTTGTTTGGCATTGAAGCTGGAAGTTAGTTAACACAGTGTCCAAAGAAGGGCCAGAAGAATACAGAATGGTGTCTTCTAAGTAGAGGTGAATCAGAGAATCACCAGCAGCAAGAGCGACATCACTGATGTATACAGAGAAGAGTCGGCCCGAGAATTGAACCCTGTGGCACCCCCATAGACACTGCCAGAGGACCGGACAACAGGCCCTCCAATTTGACACACTGAACTCTGTCTGAGAAGTAGTTGGTGAACCAGGAGAGGCAGTCATTTGAGAAACCAAGGCTGCGATGATTGCCTTGGCCAGGTAGAATGAATACGGCTGCACAGTATTGTCTTTTATCGATGGCGGTTATGATGTCGTTTAGGACCTTGAGCGTGGCTGAGGTGTACCCATGACCAGCTCGGAAACCAGATTGCATAGCTGAGAAGGTACGGTGGGATTCGAAATGGTCGTAATCTGTTTGTTAACTTGGCTTTCGAAGACCATAGAAAGACAAGGTAGGATAGATATAGGTCTGTAGCAGTTTGGGTCTAGAGTGTCACCCCCCTTGAAGAGGGGGATGACCGTGGCAGCTTTCCAATCTTTGGGAATCTCAGACGATACGAAAGGGATTTTGAACAGGCTAGTAATAGGGGTTACAACAATTTCGGCAGATAATTTTAGAAAGAAAGGGTCCAGATTGTCTAGCCTGGCTGATTTGTATGGGTCCAGATTTTTCAGCTCATTCAGAACATCAGCTATCTGGATTTGGGTGAAGGAGAAATGGTGGGGGCTTTGGCGGGTTGCTGTGGAGGGTGCTGGGCAGTTGACCGGGGTAGGGATAGCCAGGTGGAAAGCATGGCCAGCCGTAGAGAAATGCTTATTGAAATTCTCAATTAGAGTGGATTTATCGGTGGTAACATTGTTTCCTAGCCTCAGAGCAGTGGGCAGCTGGGAGGAGGTGCTCTTATTCTCCATGGACTTTACAGTGTCCCAGAACTTTTTGAATTAGTACTACAGGATGCAAATTTCTGTTTGAAAAAGCTAGCTTTAGCTTTTGTAACTGCCTGTGTATATTTGTTCCTAACTTCCCTGAAAAGTTGCATATCATGGGGGCTATTCGATGCTAATGCAGAATGCCACAGGATGTTTCTGTGCTGGTCAAGGGCAGTCTGGAGTGAACCAAGGACTATATCTATTCCTAGTTCAACATTCTTTGATGCAGTGAGGTGAGTTGTAGCAGGGGGAAGCAGCTGGCCAAGCTGTTCAGCAGGAGGGCTCTTCTGTACTCCCTGGATGTCCTCAGGGATTTCTACAGAGCAGGGTGGGAGACTGTGGACTCGGATGGTGAGAGCGAAGAGAGCCATCCGTAGGCCCGGTAGGTGACTATCGGGGGGTGCCTGCCGCAGGGGGAGGCACTTTCGCGGTAAAATAAAAAAAGCACGCTCGAAAAAATGAGGCAGATCACAATGAGGCAGTAATCGCTGAGATCATGGTTGAAGACAGCAGAGGGGTATTTAGAGGGAAGATTGGTCAGGATGATGTCTATGAGGGTGCCCGTGTTTACGGATTTGGGGTTGTACCTGGTAGGTTCATTGATAATTCATGTGAGATTGAGGGAACCAAGCTTAGATTGTAGGACGGCCGGGGTGTTAAGCATGTCCCAGTTTAGGTCACCTAGCAGCACGAGCTCTGAAGATAGATGGGCGACAATCAATTCACATATGGTGTCCAGGGCACAGCCGGGGGCAGAATGTGGTCTATAACAAGCGGCAACAGTGAGAGACTTGTTTCTGGAAAGGTGGATTTTTAGAAGTA
>NC_138301.1:121645512-121648012 GCF_965601325.2 Salmo salar | reverse complement strand
ACCGTCACAGTTTTTCAAGTTCCTCTATGCATCATCTAGAGATGTAGTAGAAGTGAAGTTCATTTCTTTCTTTCTATTCCTTCAGAATGAGGATTTTTTTCTCATACACCCCCTTTACCCCACTTGGCCTTATTACCGAAACGGCTAAAACGATCAAATTGGGGAAAAGTCAGATTTTTATATTATTATAATTTTATAATTCAAATATATATATATTTTTTTATTTTTTTATTTTTAATGTTATATTTAACTCAGGTCTTTTATTTCAGGGAGCAATTACATTTATTTGTTTCTTACTTTTTTGGAACATAATTTTGTGGAAATTGAATGTAAAAATGATATCTGATCAGAAAAACAAGATCAGCACAGATCCTAATCTCAGTGATCCGAGAGGACACATTTTGTCGAGAAAAATAAATAAATATATGTTATGGGTCAAATGTCAGTTTTGTGAGAATGACCCAGCTGTCACAGTGGCTGGGTTATTATCCTAGTGCTGATGGACACACTAACACATTCACTCTGAAAGGACACGAGGGAAAGGAGAGAGGGATGGAGTTAAGGATGAGGTGGAGGAGGAGAGAGGAGGAGGGGGAGAGAGGGATGGAGTTAAGGATGAGGTGGAGAGGGAGAGAGGAGGAGGGGGAGAGAGGGATGGAGTTAAGGATGAGGTGGAGGAGGAGGAGGAGGAGAGGGAGAGAGGAGGAGGGGGAGAGAGGAGGAGGGGGGAGAGAGGGATGGAGTTAAGGTGGAGGAGGAGAGGGAGAGAGGAGGAGGGGGAGAGAGGGATGGAGTTAAGGACGAGGTGGGGGGGAGCGAGGAGAGAGGAGGAGGGGGAGAGAGGAGGAGGGGGAGAGAGGGATGGAGTTAAGGACAAGGTGGGGGAGGAGGAGGAGGAGAGGGAGAGAGAAGAAGGGGGAGAGAGGAGAAGGGGGAGAGAAGAGGAGGAGAGGGAGAGATGAGGAGGAGGAGAGGGAGAGAGGGAACATGAGAGGAGAGGTATTATTGTAATATTGACATGGTCACACTGGCAGGAGAGGAGGAGCGAGGGATGGAGGGAGGAGACGAGAAGGAGAGGGAGAGAGGGAACGTGAGAGGAGAGGTATTATTGTAATATTGACATGGTCACACTGACAGGAGAGGAGGAGATGAGCAATGGAGGGGGGGAGGAGATGAAGAGGAGAAGGAGGACAGAGAGAGTGAAGAAGACTTAGCGAGGGAGGGAGGTGCAGTGAGAGGTTGGTGATGAGTATGGTGCGGAGGTTGGTAGGATGGTGAGGAGGTTGGTAGGATGGTGAGGAGGATGGTAGGATGGTGAGGAGGATGGTAGGATGGTGAGGAGGATGGTGAGGAGGATGGTGAGATGGTGAGGAGGATGGTAGGATGGTGAGGAGGATGGTAGGATGGTGAGGAGGATGGTAGGGATGGTGCGGAGGTTGGTAGGATGGTGAGGAGGTTGGTAGGATGGTGAGGAGGATGGTAGGATGGTGAGGAGGATGGTAGGATGGTGAGGAGGATGGTGAGGAGGATGGTAGGATGGTGAGGAGGTTGGTAGGATGGTGAGGAGGATGGTAGGATGGTGAGGAGGATGGTGAGGAGGATGGTGAGATGGTGAGGAGGATGGTAGGATGGTGCGGAGGTTGGTAGGATGGTGAGGAGGTTGGTAGGATGGTGAGGAGGATGGTAGGATGGTGAGGAGGATGGTAGGATGGTGAGGAGGATGGTAGGATGGTGAGGAGGATGGTGAGGAGGATGGTAGGATGGTGAGGAGGATGGTAGGATGGTGAGGTGGATGGTAGGATGGTGAGGAGGATGGTGAGATGGTGAGGAGGATGGTAGGATGGTGAGGAGGATGGTAGGATGGTGAGGAGGATGGTGAGATGGTGAGGAGGATGGTAGGATGGTGAGGAGGATGGTAGGATGGTGAGGAGGATGTTAGGATGGTGAGGAGGATGGTAGGATGGTGAGGAGGTTGGTAGGATGGTGAGGAGGATGGTAGGATGGTGAGGAGGTTGGTAGGATGGTGAGGAGGCTGGTAGGATGGTGAGGAGGCTGGTAGGATGGTGAGGAGGATGGTGAGGAGGATGGTGAGGAGGTTGGTAGGATGGTGAGGAGGATGGTAGGATGGTGAGGAGGATGGTAGGATGGTGAGGAGGATGGTGAGGAGGATGGTGAGGAGGTTGGTAGGATGGTGAGGAGGATGGTAGGATGGTGAGGCGGATGGTAGGATGGTGAGGAGGTTGGTAGGATGGTGAGGAGGATGGTAGGATGGTGAGGAGGTTGGTAGGATGGTGAGGAGGTTGGTAGGATGGTGAGGAGGTTGGTAGGATGGTGAGGAGGAGGGTAGGATGGTGAGGTTGGTAGGATGGTGAGGAGGATGGTAGGATGGTGAGGAGGATGGTAGGATGGTGAGGAGGTTGGTAGGATGGTGAGGAGGATGGTGAGGAGGATGGTAGGATGGTGAGGAGGATGGTAGGATGGTGAGGAGGATGGTAGTATG
>NC_138301.1:121633012-121635512 GCF_965601325.2 Salmo salar | reverse complement strand
CAGAGTCATCTATTCCCTATCTACATTAACCAGAGTCATCTATTCCCCCTATCTACATTAAGCAGAGTAATCTATTCCCCTATCTACATTAACCAGAGTAATATATTCCCCTATCTACATTAACCAGAGTAATCTATTCCCCTATCTACGTTGATCAGAGTAATCTATTCCCCTATCTACGTTAACCAGAGTCATCTATTCCCCCTATCTACGTTGATCAGTCATCTATTCCCCTATCTACGTTAACCAGAGTAATCTATTCCCCTATCTACGTTAACCAGAGTCATCTATTCCCCCTATCTACGTTAACCAGAGTAATCTATTCCCCTATCTACGTTAACCAGAGTAATCTATTCCCCTATCTACGTTAACCAGAGTCATCTATTCCCCTATCTACGTTAACCAGAGTAATCTATTCCCCTATCTACGTTAACCAGAGTCATCTATTCCCCCTATCTACGTTTACCAGAGTAATCTATTCCCCTATCTACGTTAACCAGAGTCATCTATTCCCCTATCTACGTTGATCAGAGTAATCTATTCCCCTATCTACGTTAACCAGAGTAATCTATTCCCCCTATCTACGTTGATCAGTCATCTATTCCCTATCTCCATTAACCAGAGTAATCTATTCCTCTATCTACGTTGATCAGAGTAATCTATTCCCCTATCTACATTAACCAGAGTAATCTATTCCACTATCTACGTTAACCAGAGTAATCTATTCCCCCTATCTACGTTGATCAGTCATCTTTTCCCTATCTACGTTAACCAGAGTAATCTATTCCCCTATCTACGTTAACCAGAGTAACCTATTCCCCCTATCTACGTTAACCAGAGTCATCTATTCCCCCTATCTACGTTAACCAGAGTAATCTATTCCCCCTATCTACGTTGATCAGAGTAATCTATTCCCCCTATCTACGTTAACCAGAGTCATCTATTCCCCCTATCTACGTTAACCAGAGTAATCTATTCCCCCTATCTACGTTAACCAGAGTAATCTATTCCCCTATCTACGTTAACCAGAGTCATCTATTCCCCCTATCTACGTTAACCAGAGTCATCTATTCCCCCTATCTACGTTAACCAGAGTCATCTATTCCCCCTATCTACGTTAACCAGAGTAATCTATTCCCCTATCTACATTAACCAGAGTAATCTATTCTCCCTATCTACGTTAACCAGAGTAATCTATTCCCCCTATCTACGTTGATCAGAGTAATCTATTCCCCCTATCTACGTTAACCAGAGTCATCTATTCCCCCTATCTACGTTAACCAGAGTCATCTATTCCCCCTATCTACGTTAACCAGAGTAATCTATTCCCCCTATCTACGTTAACCAGAGTAATCTATTCCCCCTATCTACGTTAACCAGAGTAATCTATTCCCCCTATCTACGTTGATCAGAGTAATCTATTCCCCCTATCTACGTTAACCAGAGTAATCTATTCCCCCTATCTACGTTGATCAGGGTAATCTATTCCCCCTATCTACGTTAACCAGAGTAATCTATTCCCCCTATCTACGTTGATCAGAGTAATCTATTCCCCCTATCTACGTTAACCAGAGTAATCTATTCCCCCTATCTACGTTGATCAGAGTAATCTATTCCCCCTATCTACGTTAACCAGAGTAATCTATTCCCCCTATCTACGTTAACCAGAGTAATCTATTCCCCCTATCTACGTTAACCAGAGTAATCTATTACCCCTATCTACGTTAACCAGAGTAATCTATTCCCCCTATCTACGTTAACCAGAGTAATCTATTCCCCCTATCTACATTAACCAGAGTAATCTATTCCCCTATCTACATTAACCAGAGTAATCTATTCCCCCTATCTACGTTAACCAGAGTAATCTATTCCCCCTATCTACATTAACCAGAGTAATCTATTCCCCTATCTACATTAACCAGAGTAATCTATTCCCCCTATCTACGTTAACCAGAGTAATCTATTCCCCCTATCTACGTTAACCAGAGTAATCTATTCCCCCTATCTACATTAACCAGAGTAATCTATTCCCCTATCTACATTAACCAGAGTAATCTATTCCCCTATCTACGTTAACCAGAGTAATCTATTCCCCCTATCTACATTAACCAGAGTAATCTATTCCCCTATCTACATTAACCAGAGTAATCTATTCCCCTATCTACGTTAACCAGAGTAATCTATTCCCTATCTACGTTAACCAGAGTTTTAATTTGTGGTTAGGTCAGTGTGACTTTGACAGTTATTTTGTCATGATAGTAAAAGTAGGGCTAGTAATAACACTGTTTGATTGGACATTCACAGTAGCAGCAGTTACATTTCAAACAACCAATAGTCCTATTTTGGCAATGCATAGTAATGTGTTTTCCTGCAAAAAGTTATTTGTGAACTTTATTGCTTTTTTTTGGGGGGGGGTTGTTACATTCGGCTTATTGCTTTTAAACATGATTTTTTATTTCCACATTTCTAAATCAGTTGTTGTGGGCTCAAAGGCCTGGGA
>NC_138301.1:121620512-121628012 GCF_965601325.2 Salmo salar | reverse complement strand
TGTGTGTGTGTGTGTGTGTGTGTGTGTGTGTGTGTGTGTGTGTGTGTGTGTGTGTGGGAGGTCCAGCCATTGAACCCTCTGTCAGCCCGGGTCACAACCTGCCACTATACTTCTCTATAATTGGAGGATGTCAACGGTAAATTGACGTCTAATTGGTTGAATTTAAACAAGTTTAAAGGTCATGCCTCTGCCAGCTGGCTGCCATGGTAACTGAGAGCCTGTCACCTTGGAGACAAGAGGAGAGCTTTTACTCATCCATACCTTGAGGATAGATATACCTTATTTTATTCATTCATTCATTCATTCGTTTGTCTGTTTGTCAGTTTCTTTATTCATTCATTCATTCGCTCATTCATTCATGCTGCATCCTCAGCATTCTCCACCCTTTTTTTTATAAAGTGTGCACTTTCTGTCATGGATCTAAAACCATTAGCTTGGTCTAATCATTAGCTTGGTGTAATCATTAGCTTGGTGTAATCATTGGCTTGGTGTAATCATTAGTATTAGCTTGGTGTAATCATTGGCTTGGTGTAATCATTGGCTTGGTGTAATCATTAGCTTGGTGTAATCATTGGCTTGGTGTAATCATTGGCTTGGTGTAATCATTAGCTTGGTGTAATCATTGGCTTGGTGTAATCATTGGCTTGGTGTAATCATTAGCTTGGTGTAATCATTAACTTGGTGTAATCATTGGCCTGGTGTAATGATTAGCTTGGTGTAATCATTGGCTTGGTGTAATCATTAGCATTAGCTTGGTCTAATCATTAGCTTGGTGTAATCATTGGCTTGGTGTAATCATTAGCTTGGTGTAATCATTAGCTTGGTGTAATCATTAGCTTGGTGTAATCATTGGCTTGGTGTAATCATTAGCATTAGCTTGGTGTAGTCATTGGCTTGGTGTAATCATTGGCTTGGTGTAATCATTAGCATTAGCTTGGTGTAATCATTGGCTTGGTGTAATCATTGGCTTGGTGTAATCATTAGCATTAGCTTGGTGTAATCATTGGCTTGGTGTAATCATTGGCTTGGTGTAATCATTGGCTTGGTGTAATCATTAGCATTAGCTTGGTGTAATCATTAGCTTGGTGTAATCATTAGCATTAGCTTGGTGTAATCATTAGCTTGGTGTAATCATTGGCTTGGTGTTATCATTAGCATTAGCTTGGTGTAATCATTAGCTTGGTGTAATCATTAGCTTGGTGTAATCATTGGCTTGGTGTAATCATTGGCTTGGTGTAATCATTAGCATTAGCTTGGTGTAATCATTAGCTTGGTGTAATCATTAGCTTGGTGTAATCATTGGCTTGGTGTAATCATTGGCTTGGTGTAATCATTAGCATTAGCTTGGTGTAATCATTGGCTTGGTGTAATCATTGGCTTGGTGTAATCATTGGCTTGGTGTAATCATTGGCTTGGTGTAATCATTAGCATTAGCTTGGTGTAATCATTGGCTTGGTGTAATCATTGGCTTGGTGTAATCATTGGCTTGGTGTAATCATTAGCATTAGCTTGGTGTAATCATTGGCTTGGTGTAATCATTGGTTGGATGGAGTTTCAACTATTGTCAAATCCATGTCTTTAGAATTCACAGCTATGCAAATGAGTGAGGAACTCCGGAAAGCTACTGGGCAGATAATAATGAATACAGGAGGATGTGGAGTGCACCCTTTATTCATTCAGTCATTGGCCTTTTCATTCGTTTATCAATGTATCCATCCATTCATCTGGGGCAGTGGGGTAGGAAGGGAATTCACAGCTATTTCAATTATTAATGAACTTTCGAAAACTTCGGGGCAGATAATACCTGAATAATGAAAACTGCTTTACAGTTGTATTGGTTTACTGGTTTACTGGTTTACTGGTTTACTGGTTTACTGGTTTACTGGTTTATTGGTTTATTGGTTTACTGGTTTACTGGTTTACTGGTTTATTGGTTTATTGGTTTACTGGTTTCCTGGTTTACTGGTTTATTGGTTTACTGGTTTACTGGTTTATTGGTTTACTGGTTTACTGGTTTACTGGTTTATTGGTTTACTGGTTTACTGGTTTATTGGTTTACTGGTTTATTGGTTTATTGGTTTACTGGTTTACTGGTTTACTGGTTTATTGGTTTACTCAGATCAGTATAATTTCCTCCACTTATTTTATATTAGTCATTGGCTGTGTCGCAAATGGAACCCTATTCCTTATTTAGTGCACTACTTTTGACCAGGGACCTATGGCACTATATTCTCTATTTAGTGCACTACTTTTGAGAGGTTCCACCATGCTTTATCTCTATTTTAATTAAAATAGATCCTTCCAGAACAGAAACACCTCTAAAAATAACTTTATGTTAGATGATGCCAGATTAAAATTATTAATGTCTTAATCAGTTCTAATCTGTCCTTCAGGGAACGAGGGAACGAGGTAGCGAGGGAGCGAGTTAGGCAGGAAGGGAGCGAGACAGGGAGAAAGATAGGGGGGGGGGAGAGAGAGAGGGAGAAAGATAGGGGGGAGAGAGAGAGAGAGAGAGAGAGACTCATGGGGAATGTATTACCGTTCAATTAGTTCCTGTGCCTGGATTAGCCTGCCATTTAGCACACGTACACACACACACACACACACGTACACACGTACACACACACACACACACACACACACACACACACACACACACACACACACACACACACACACACACACACACACACACACAGACACACAGAGAGAGAGAGGAACACAGAAACACACACACACAGAACATTTTAGATACTTCTACTGATAATGTGATAATGTCCCAGATTTTAATCTGTTAATCTCCTATGCATTACTGTGATGTTATCACCTTAATTTTTATGATCTGATCATCTAAATTTAAATTAATAATGTACATCTAGTTGTGTGTCTGTGTGGAATCTACTTTTGATGGGAATAAAATATAGTTGTTTTACAATATTGAACCAGAGTCTGATCTCCTATTCTCAACCAGTGGTGTAGTTGTATCTATGTAGGGCTGGAATGACTGCAAATGAGACTCCGAATCAACCAACAGAAAATAAAACACACACACACCACGCACACACACACACACACACACACACACACACACACACACACACACACACACACACACCACACACACACACAACACACACACACACACACACAACACACACACACACACACACACACACACACACACACACACACACACACACACACACACACACACACACACACCACACACAACACACACACACAACACACACACACACACACACACACACACAACACACACACACCACACACACACACACACACACACACACACACCACACACACACACACACACACACACAACACACACACACACACACACACACACACCACACACACACACACACACCGCACACACACACACACACACACACCACACACCACACACACACACACACACACACACACACACACACACACACACACACACACACACACACACACACACACACACACACACACACACAACACACACACAGCATACATATCCATGAAATCACCCTCAGACATAACCAATCGATATCCACTGGGGCAATGAGATCCCTGATGAGCAGTGTCATTCATTGGCTGTGGCGTGACAGTGATATATTTGTTATGCCTGTTTTGCCCCTCATGACCTGCTGCTATAATAGTTTAGCTAAATTTAGCAGCCCGATCATTAGAAACTGACTTCGGTTGGGGACGTTTTGAAATGGTCCTGAGAACGTCCTATATATGCCTTGCCTTTGCGATTACACCCCGACCCCCCCCCCCCCACCCGACCCCCCCCCCCCCCCCCACCCCCATTCCAAAAGAAATGAAGATTGGCCAACATTGGGCGTGAACTCGTAATGCTCAGATTGTCACTGCAGTTCACAATGCTCTAGCAAGCCGTGAGAATACCAGCCGTGATAATCCCTAGATGTGTATTGCAGTTCTCCATGCTTGTCTGTAGCTTGTGAGGTGTGAAAACACTTTGCTTCTTTTATCTATTTCGTTTTGTTTCTTTTTGTTCTACGTTGCTCTGTCTGCTGAAAATTAGCCCGGCTGGCTAAAACCGTCTCTTTTACCGTAACGTTTGTTTAATGTGCGCTGTGTACAAACAAACTCAAACTCAAGTCAATATTTCAACGTACATCCATGTCTGATGGCATTTGGGAGGTGATGTGGAAAGTTATATTGGTTTTAAGCCTATCTCAAACCATAACCCTTACCTTAACCATTCTGAATTTATGCCTAAACTTAACCTTTAAACAATTTGACATTTGGAACAAATTTGAAATTTGACGTTTGAGAAACATAGTCTGATTCTGAGACTGTGAGAGCTAGTTGGGAAAAATACTGATGATACTTGACGGTATGAGATCGGTTGGTTAGCATAGCCATAGCCGTTTAACCTTTCATCAAATCTGAATTCATACCTACACTGTTAACCTTTTGAGTTATTTCTGTTTTAAACCTGTAACCATGCAGAATTAATGCATAAAAAAAAATAAAAAAATATATAGAAGTTCATCCGTAAAACGTTGAATTTCGAAAGGAAGCTATGAGATCATGTTGTAACTTAGACCACACTGCTACGGCTAGCTACGAAGTGGAGAAAACACACACACACACACACACACACACACACACACACACACACACACACACACACACACACACACACACACACACACACACACACACACATACAGATGGCAGATCTTAATATGAACCATTTCATCGCAGGAGAACAGCAATCCCACAGCAGGAGGATTTTTGAATGTCTTTATAAGATGTAGAATCGACGCCAGGGTTGCAGCTGGAAGCTGTGTTTGTTGGCTAAACAGTAACATAGACTGTAGATCCACTGGGCGTCAGTTCAAGTAGCCTATTTAGGCTGTAGTAGTCTATGTGGGCTGTAGTAGTCTATGTGGGCTGTAGTAGTCTATGTGGGCTGTAGTAGTCTATGTAGTCTGTAGTAGTCTATTTAGGCTGTAGTAGTCTATGTGGGCTGTAGTAGTCTATGTGGGCTGTAGTAGTCTATGTAGGCTGTAGTAGTCTATGTAGGCTGTAGTAGTCTATGTAGGCTGTAGTAGTCTATGTAGGCTGTATTAGCCTATGTAGGCTGTAGTAGCCTATGGAGGCTGTAGTAGTCTATGTGGGCTGTAGTAGTCTATGTGGGCTGTAGTAGTCTATGTAGGCTGTAGTAGCCTATTTAGGCTGTATTAGTCTATGTCGGCTGTAGTAGCCTATGTAGGCTGTAGTAGTCTATGTAGGCTGTAATAGTCTATGTAGGCTGTAGTAGTCTATGTAGGCTGTAGTAGCCTATGTAGGCTGTAGTAACCTATGTAGGCTGTAGTAGCCTATGTAGGCTACTACAGCGTGTTATTAAGCTATATAAAACAACGGTTGTTGATGTGTACTGCTGCATTTCAGACACATTTTTTTTAACGTTTCAGTGTTGCAGTATTAGGACCTAGGTCTGTAGCGTTGGAGCGAGCGAGAAAAGATCATTGTACTATGCTTGCGAGCGCTGATCACAACTGACTGGACTGCCCCCGCATGGAGAGAAAAGGAACTGCATATTTTTTGCCTATCACAAGGCTCATTTGGGCTCCCGAGTGGCGCAGCGGTCTAAAGCACTGCATCTCAGTGCAAGAGGCGTCACTACAGACCCCGGTTCGAATCCAGGCATGGCGGTCTAAGGCACTGCATCTCTGTGCAAGAGGCGTCACTACAGACCCTGGTTCGAATCCAGGCACGGCGGTCTAAGGCACTGCATCTCAGTGCAAGAGGTGTCACTACAGACCCTGGTTCGAATCCAGGCGCAGCGGTCTAAGGCTTTTCCTAACGCACCAACCCTCAAAAGTTGTGTGTGTCCGTCCCTGTTCTGTCGTGCAGTGATCAGTAGAGTGGAGTATTGATATCAGTCATAATCAGCTAACACCTGAGAGAGCTAGACACCACAGACTGCATAAACTGATTAATGCACTATCCTCTCTCTCCCTGTCTCTCTCTGTCCATCTCTGTCCATCTCTCTCTCTCTGTCTCTGTCCATGTCTCTCTCTCTCCCTCTCTGTCCATCTCTCTCTCTCTCTCTCTGTCCATCTCTCTCTCTCTCTTTCTCTATCCATCTCTCTCTCTCTCTCTCTCTCTCTCTTTGTCCATCTCTCTCTCTCTCTCTCTCTGTCCATCTCTCTCTCTTTCTCTCTTTCTCTCTCTCTCGCTCTCTCTCTCTCTCCCTCTCTCACGCTTTCTCTCTCAATTTCCACTTAAGGTCTCTCTCTCCTGTCTGTCTCTCTCTCTCTCTCTTCTGTCTCTCTTTCTCACTCTCGTTAAATTCAATGTTGACCTTTTTCCTTGGAAATGACAGGGGGCAGTCACACGTGTGTTTGTGTGTGTGAGTGTGTGTGTGTGTGTGTGTGTGTGTGTGTGTGTGTGTGTGTGTGTGTGTGTGTGTGTGTGTGTCTGCAGGCGCTTACGTGCATGTGAAAATCGAATTTGATGTTTTACATGTGAAACATTTTTGGTATGTTGTCACGTGTAGTTTCATGGTATCACATTAACTTCACTAAACACACATTGATGTTCAGGTACCTTGATGTTCAGGTACATTGATGTTCAGGTACCTTGATGTTCAGGTACATTAATGTTCAGGTACATTGATGTTCAGGTACATTGATGTTCAGGTACATTAATGTTCAGGTACATTAATGTTCAGGTACCTTAATGTTCAGGTACCTTAATGTTCAGGTACATTGATGTTCAGGTACATTAATGTTCAGGTACATTGATGTGCAGGTACGTTGATGTGTTTTTTTCCATAAGGGCTACAGGTGCTGATGTGATCCCTGCTGTCTGCAGCTTGGTTTCACTACGATCTCCTCTCCTTCACATGATACAGAGACCCTATCCGCTCCCTTCCTAGGCACTGTTTCAGTACAAGTGTGTGTGTGTGCGACCGTAGAAAGCTCAGAAACAATCACACACACCCTGAGAGAACAAATGGCCCTCTCTCATCCTCTCTCCAGTGTGTATCTGTGTAGCAGGCTTAATGCATTGGTAATTGGGCACATACATTTGCAGTATTAGTGGTATAAATTGGTTTCTACATGCTTCATGGGTAAATGTCATCTTGGATTCATCATTTCACATTCATTCACACTCAGACTATTACGGGGGGCCTATAGCTAAATGTCTTGTTAAATAGGAGCAGTTAAGGGGAAAATCATGTTTTTATCATTGTATTGTTGTATTTATTATTCTCCTGCTATATAATCTCATTCTCCTGCTATATAATCTCATTCTCCTGCTTTATAATCTCATTCTATTGCTTTATAATCTCATTCTCCTGCTTTATAATCTCATTCTACTGCAATATAATCTCATTCTCCTGCAATATGATCACATTCTCCTGCTATATATTCTCATTCTTCTGCTATATAATCTCATTCTCCTGCTATATAATCTCATTCTCCTGCTATACAATCGAATTGT
>NC_138301.1:121593012-121615512 GCF_965601325.2 Salmo salar | reverse complement strand
CATCGTTGTTTTTGATTAAGTGTTTATTTTGGTTTTCTTCTAAATAAAGAAGATGAGCATACACATTCCCGCTGCGCCTTGGTCCCATCCTTACGACGAACGTGACAATTGTTCATAAGATGGGAACATAAATATGGCTTCAAATCAACTGGAAATGTTTTTGTCACATGGGCCGATACAACATTAATTAATTATTAATTAATACAACATTACGGTGCTTACAAACCCTTAATGCAGTTTTAAAAGGAAACTTCACAAGTGGTTAAAGTAAAAAAAAAAAAAGGAACATAAATAAACATAAATATGGGTTGTATTTACAATGGTGTTTGATTTTCACTGGTTGTCCTTTTCTCTTGGCAACAGGTCACACATCTTACTGCTGTGATGGAACACTGTGGTATTTCACCCAGTAGATATGGGAGTTTATCAAAAATTGATTTGTATTCAAATTCTTTGTGCATCTGTGTAATCTGAGGGAAATATGGTCATACATTTGGCAGGAGGTTAGGAAGTGCAGCTCAGTTTCCACCTCATTTTGTGGGCAGTGTTGCACATAGCCTGTCTTCTCTTGAGAGCCAGGTCTGCCTACGGCGACCTTTCTCAATAGCAAGGTTATGCTCACCGAGTCTGTACATAGTCAAAGATTTGTTTAATTTTGGGTCACAGTGGTCAGGTATTCTGCTGCTGTGTATTCTCTGTTTAGTGCCAAATAGCATTCTAATTTGCTCAGTTTTTCTGTTAATTCTTTCCAATGTGTCAAGTAATTATCTTTTTGTTTTCTCATGATTTGGTTGGGTCTAATTGTGTTGCTGTCCTGGGGCTCTGTGGGGTGTGTTTGTGTTTGTGAACAGAGCCCCAGGACCAGTTTACTTAGGGGACTCTTCTCCAGGTTAATCTCTCTGTAGGTGATGACTTTGTCTTTGTTATGGAAGGTTTGGGAATCACTTCCTTTTAGGTGGTTATAGAATTGAATGGCTCTTTTCTGGATTTTGATAATTAGCGGGTATCGGCCTAATTCTGCTCTGTATGCATTATTTGGTGTTTTACATTGTACACAGAGGATATTTTTGCAGAATTCTGCGTGCAGAGTCTCAATTTGGTGTTTGTCCCATTTTGTGAGTTATTGGTTGGTGAGCGGACCCCAGACCTTCACAACCATAAAGAGCAATGGGTTCTATAACTGATTCAAATATTTTTAGCCAGATCCTAATTGGTATTTTCATTTTATGTTCCTTCTAATGGCATAGAAGACCCAATCGTTCACATCTTTGTAGAAGTTACATGTGGCGCTGATGTTTAGGCCAAGGTATGTATCATTTTTTGTGTGCTCTAGGGCAACGGTGTCTAGATGGAATATTTGTTTTTTGTGGTCCTGGCAACTGGACCTTTTTTGGAACACCATTATTTTTGTCTTACTGAGATTTACTGTCAAGGCCCAGGTCTGGCAGAATCTGTGCAGAAGATCTAGGTGCTGCTGTAGGTCCTCCTTGGTTGGGGAGAGAAGAACCAGATCATCAGCTGTCACGACTTCTACCAAAGTCGATGCCCCTCCTTGTTCGGGTGGTGTTCGGCGATCGACGTCACCGGCCTTCTAGCCACCATTGATCAGTTTTTTATTTTCCATTGGTTTAGTCTGGTCTCTTTACACACCTGTTTCATATCCCAGTAATTAACCTCTATGGGCTAGGTGGGACGCTTGCGTTATTCAAATACCTTAGATATGATATTACTTCAATTTTTCAAAAATATGACTATTTTACACCATTTTAAAGATAAGACTCTCGTTAATCTAACCACACTGTCCGATTTCAAAAAGGCTTTACAACGAAAGCAAAACATTTGATTATGTCAGCAGAGTACCGAGCCAGAAATAATCAGACACCCATTTTTCAAGCTAGCATATAATGTCACATAAACCCAAACCACAGCTAAATGTAGCACTAACCTTTGATGATCTTCATCAGATGACAACCCTAGGACATTATGTTATACAATACATGCATGTTTTGTTCAATCAAGTTCATATTTATATCAAAAACCAGCTTTTTACATTAGCATGTGACTAGCATGTGACTAGCATTCCCACCGAACACTGCCGGTGAATTTACTAAATTACTCACGATAAACGTTCACAAAAAGCATAACAATTATTTTAAGAATTATAGATACAGAACTCCTCTATGCACTCGATATGTCCGATTTTAAAATAGCTTTTCGGTGAAAGCACATTTTGCAATATTCTAAGTAGATAGCCCGGCATCACAGGGCTAGCTATTTCGACACCCAGCAGGTTTAGCACTCATCAAAGTCAGATTTACTATAAGAAAAATGTTATTACCTTTGTTGTCTTCGTCAGAATGCACTCCCAGGACTTCTACTTCAATAACAAATGTTGGTTTGGTCCAAAATAATCCATCGTTATATCCAAACAGCGGCGTTTTGTTCGTGCGTTCTAGACACTATCCTAAAGGGTAACTAAGGGTGACGAGCATGGCGCAATTCGTGACAAAAGAATTCTAAATATTCCATTACCGTACTTCGAAGCATGTCAACCGCTGTTTAAAATCAATTTTTATGCCATTTTTCTCATAAAAAAAGCGATAATATTCCGACCGGGAATCTGCGTTTAGATAAACAGACAAAGGAAAAGAAATCATTCGGTCAAAGCGGGCACGCGCCTAAGCCCATAGTACTCTGAGTGGCCACTTGCCAAAAGCGATAAAGTGTTTCAGCCAGAGCCTGCCTCGATATCGTTCAACTTTTTCCCGGGCTCTGAGACCCTATGGAAGACGTAGGAAGTGTCACGTTATTGCACAGATCCTGAGTCCTCAATATTAAGAGCCAAGATGAAACACTACTTCTCAGACAGGCCACTTCCTGCTTGAAATCTTCTCAGGTTTTGGCCTGCCATAGGAGTTCTGTTATACTCACAGACACCATTCAAACAGTTTTAGAAACTTTAGGGTGTTTTCTATCCAAAGCCAATAGTTATATGTATATTCTAGTTACTGGGCAGGAGTAGTAACCAGATTAAATCGGGTACGTTTTTTATCCAGCCGTGTCAATACTGCCCCCTAGCCCTAACAGGTTAACATGTTGTGTATTTAACCCTCTGTTTCCCCTCATATCCTTGTCGGTGATTGTTTGTTATGTTATGTACGTGTTGTTGATGTATCGGTGTGCGACGGGTTATTGTTTACACAGATTATTTTTACGTTGGTTTTGGAGTTAGTTTTCTTTAATAAATACTCCATTTTTTTAACCACTTTGGTTTCTCCTGCGCCTGACTTCCCTGCCACCTACATACACGGATTATGACATCAGCAAACAGTAGACATTTGACTTCAGATTCTAGTAGGGTGAGGCCAGGTGCTGCAGACTGTTCTAGTGCCCTCGCCAATTCGTTGATATATATGTTAACCTCTATGGGCTAGGTGGGACGCTAGCGTCCCACCCGTGGTGCACTCCATCAACAGCAGGTGCATTTCAAGAGCGGCAAAATTGAATCCAAATAAATGTCAAAATTCAAATTTTTCAAACATACAACTATTTTACACCCTTTGAAAGATAAACATCTCCTTAATCTAACCACGTTTTACGATTTCAAAAAGGTTTTACGGCGAAAGCATAAATTTAGAGTATGTTAGGACAGTACATTTACAAGAGTTGTGTGTAATGTTTTGTCAATTCAAAGACAGGGTCACCAAAACCATAAAACCAGCTAAAATGATGCACTAACCTTTTACAATCTCCATCAGATGACACTCCTAGGACATTATGTTAGACAATGCATGCATTTTTAGTTCTATCAAGTTCATATTTATATCCAAAAACAGCGTTTTACTATGGCATTGATGTTGAGGAAATCGTTTCCCTCCAATAACCGGCAGTCAAGTCAGCACCACAAATTAAATAATTAAAATTAGAAAACATTGGTAAAATATTATATTGTCATTTAAAGAATTATAGATTTACATCTCTTGAACGCAATCAACTTGCCAGATTTAAAAATAACCTTACTGGGAAATCACACTTTGCAATAATCTGAGCACTGCGCCCAGAAAAATACGCGTTGCGATACAGACTAGACGTCATGTTGGGGAGATCTAAAATCGAAAATACTATGTAAATAATCCATTACCTTTGATTCTCTTCATCAGATGTCACTTCCAGGTATCACAGGTCCATAACGAATGTAGTTTTGTTCAAAAAAGCTCATCATTTATGTCCAAAAATCTCCGTCTTGTTAGCACATGATCTAAGCCAGCCAGACTTCTCGTCATGAACGAGGGGAAAAAATATATTTACGTTCGTTCAAACATGTCAAACGTTGTATAGCATAAATCATTAGGGCCTTTTTTAACCAGAACATGAATAATATTCAAGGTGGACGAATGCATACTCTTTTATAACGTATTGGAACGAGGGTACCCAACATGAACTCGCGCGCCAGGTGTCTAATGGGCCATCATCGTTCCATGGCTCTTGTTCGGTCAGATCTCCCTCCAGAAGACTCAAAACACTTTGTAAAGGCTGGTGACATCTAGTGGAAGCAATAGGAAGTGCCAAAATATTCCTCAGCCCCTGTGTTTTTCAATGGGATAGGTTTAAAGGTAATACAACACATCAGGTATCCACTTCCTGTCAGAAAATGTCTCAGGGTTTTGCCTGCCAAATGAGTTCTGTTATACTCACAGACACCATTCAAACAGTTTTAGAAACTTTAGCGTGTTTTCTATCCATATATAATAAGTATATGCATATTCTAGTTACTGGGTAGGATTAGTAACCAGATTAAATCGGGTACATTTTTTTTATCCAGCCGTGCAAATACTGCCCCCTAGCCATAACAGGTTAAAAGAGGTGGGACTTAAGCTGCATCCCTGTCTCACCCCACGGCCCTGTGGAAAGAAATGTGTGTGCTTTTTGTCAATTTTTACCGCAAATTTGTTATATGTGTACATGGATTTTATAATGTCGTATGTTTTTCACCCAACACCACTTTCCATCAATTTGTATAGCAGACCCTCATGCCAAATTGAGTCAAAATCTTTTTTTAAATCAACAAAGCATGAGATGACCTTGTTTTTCCATCTCTTTCTGGTTCTCTCTCTCTCTTCTGCTCTGTCTTTTTGTATCTAGCAGTAATTGCATGCTAATGTTCTGTGTGTCAGAACAGGAAAGTAGGTGGCATGTTGTATTCTTGGGTGTGTGTGTGTGTGTGTGTGTGTGTGTGTGTGTGTGTGTGTGTGTGTGTGTGTGTGTGTGTGTGTGTGTGTGTGTGTGTGTGTGTGGGTCAGCTCCTAACCCCTCCAACAGATTCTCTCCTCTTTAATTAATATCTTCACTGCAACAAGAGCTGTGATTGACACACAAATCCCTTCTGCCAGACGTCCAGACCTCACACACACACACGCTTACGCCTATACACACACACACACACACCCACACACCCTTTGGGGTCCTTTACTGTTGAGGAAACTTCAAAAGAATCTAAAAGCACACTTGTTTTGTTCTCAGACTCCAGCGTGTGTGTGTGTGTGTGTGTGTGTGTGTGTGTGTGTGTGTGTGTGTGTGTGTGTGTGTGTGTGTGTGTGTGTGTGTGTGTGTGTGTGTGTGTGTGTGTGTGTGTGTGTGTGTGTGTGTGTGTGTGTATACACTGTAGGCTACACTTCTCTACTCTATTCTGTTAGATACCTATTCTCTCCACTCACTGAGACACGAGTACATTATGCCATAAGCTCACAGTCATTCAAGTCACTTTGTTTGAATATTCAAAACATCATTACAACTCATTGGATTTGTTTATGCAATATATAGCCTTGTTACTCTCCATATGCAACAAGATATCATGGTCCCACTTCGAAATCCAACGTTTTATGGACAAACGTACATTTGTGACGGTTAAATGTAGGAATTAATTATTGGTGGTGAAGTTAAGGGTGAAGCTTTGGGATGGGGCTAAAACAGAAACGACTTTTTTAATTATTACATTTAAAAATATATATATATATATTTAACCTTTATTGAACTAGGCAAGTCAGTTAAGAACAAATTCTTATTTAGAATGACGGCCTACACCGGCCAAACCCGGACGACGCTGGGCCAATTGTGAGCCGCCCTGTGGGGACGCCCAATCACGTCCGGTTAAAAGATCATTTCACTACTTAGGAACCTAATGTTTATGCAAATATTATAGAACGATCCAGACACTCCCAGCAGCGATTGACTTCCTTAGACTCATTCTGGAGTTTCAGCCATGTTTTGAACTTCCTCAGCAACGTTTTGAACTTCCTCAGTAACGTTTTGAACTTCTTCAGCAACGTTTTGAACTTCCTCAGCAACGTTTTTGAACTTCCTCAGCCATGTTTTGAACTTCCTCAGCAACGTTTTAAACTTCCTCAGTAACGTTTTGAACTTCCTCAGCAACGTTTTTGAACTTCCTCTGTGACGTTTTGAACTTCTTCAGCAACGTTTTGAACTTCCTCAGCAACGTTTTGAACTTCCTCAGCAACGTTTTGAACTTCCTCAGCAATGTTTTTGAACTTCCTCAGTAACGTTTTAAACTTCCTCAGTAACGTTTTGAACTTCCTCAGCCATGTTTTGAACTTCCTCAGCAACGTTTTAAACTTCCTCAGTAACGTTTTGAACTTCCTCAGCAACGTTTTTGAACTTCCTCTGTAACGTTTTGAACTTCTTCAGCAACGTTTTGAACTTCCTCAGCAACGTTTTGAACTTCCTCAGCAACGTTTTGAACTTCCTCAGCAATGTTTTTGAACTTCCTCAATAATGTTTTGAACTTCCTCAGCAACGTTTTGAACTTCCTCTGTAACGTTTTGAACTTCCCCATTAACGTTTTGAAGTTCCTCAGCAACGTTTTGAACTTCCCCATTAACGTTTAGAACTTTCTCAGTAACGTTTTGAACTTCCTCAGTAACGTTTTGAACTTCCTCAGTAACGTTTTGAACTTCCTCAGCCATGTTTTGAACTTCCTCAGCAACGTTTTGAACTTCCTCAGTAACGTTTTGAACTTCCGCAGCAACGTTTTGAACTTCCTCAGCAACGTTTTTGAACTTCCTCAATAACGTTTTGAACTTCCTCTGTAACGTTTTGAACTTCCTTAGTAACGTTTTGAACTTCCTCAGCAACGTTTTGAACTTCCTCAGTAACGTTTTGAACTTCCCCATTAACGTTTTGAAGTTCCTCAGTAACGTTTTGAACTTCTTCAGCAACGTTTTGAACTTCCTCAGCCATGTTTTGAACTTCCTCAGCAACGTTTTGAACTTCCTCAGCAACGTTTTTGAACTTTCTCAGCAACGTTTTGAACTTCCTCAGTAATGTTTTGAACTTCCTCAGTAACGTTTTGAACTTCCTCAGTAACGTTTTGAACTTCCCCATTAACGTTTTGAACTTCCTCAGCAACGTTTTGAACTTCCTCAGCAACGTTTTTGAACTTCCTCAGTAACGTTTTGAACTTCCTCAGCAACGTTTTTGAACTTCCTCAGCAATGTTTTTGAACTTCCTCAGTAACGTTTTAAACTTCCTCTGTAACGTTTTGAACTTCCTCAGCAACGTTTTGAACTTCCTCTGTAACGTTTTGAACTTCCTTAGTAACGTTTTGAACTTCCTCAGCAATGTTTTGAACTTCCTCAGTAACGTTTTGAACTTCCCCATTAACGTTTTGAAGTTCCTCAGTAACGTTTTGGACTTCCTCAGCAACGTTTTGAACTTCCTCAGTAACGTTTTGAATTTCCCCATTAACGTTTTGAACTTCCCCATTAACGTTTTGAACTTCCTCAGCAACGTTTTGAACTTCCCCATTAACGTTTTGAACTTCCCCATTAACGTTTTGAACTTCCTCAGTAACGTCTTGAACTTCCTCAGCAACGTTTTGAACTTCCTCAGGAACGTTTTTTAACTTCCTCAGCAACGTTTTTGAACTTCCTCAGCCACGTCTTTGAACTTCCTCTGTAACGTTTTGAACTTCATCAGCAACGTTTTGAACTTCCTCTGTAACGTTTTGAACTTCATCAGCAACGTTTTGAACTTCCTCTGTAACGTTTTGAACTTCCTCAGCAACGTTTTGAACTTCCTCAGCAACGTTTTGAACTTACTCAGCAACGTTTTTGAACTTTCTCAGCAACGTTTAGAACTTCCTCAGTAACGTTTTGAACTTCCTCAGTAACGTTTTGAACTTCCTCAGTAACGTTTTGAACTTCCTCAGTAACGTTTTGAACTTCCCCATTAACGTTTTGAACTTCCTCAGCAACGTCTTGAACTTCCTCAGCAACGTTTTGAACTTCCTCAGCAACGTTTTTGAACTTCCTCAGCAACGTTTTGAACTTCCTCAGCAATGTTTTTGAACTTCCTCAGCAATGTTTTTGAACTTCCTCAGTAACGTTTTAAACTTCCTCTGTAACGTTTTGAACTTCTTCAGCAATGTTTTGAACTTCCTCAGTAGCGTTTTGAACTTCCTCTGTAACGTTTTGAACTTCCTCAGCCATTTTTTGAACTTCCTCTGTAACGTTTTGAACTTCCTTAGTAACGTTTTGAACTTCCTCAGCAACGTTTTGAACTTCCTCAGTAACGTTTTGAACTTCCCCATTAACGTTTTGAACTTCCTCAGTAACGTTTTGAACTTCCTCAGCAACGTTTTGAACTTCCTCAGTAACGTTTTGAATTTCCCCATTAACGTTTTGAACTTCCCCATTAACGTTTTGAACTTCCTCAGCAACGTTTTGAACTTCCCCATTAACGTTTTGAACTTCCCCATTAACGTCTTGAACTTCCTCAGCAACGTTTTGAACTTCCTCAGCAACGTTTTGAACTTCCTCAGCAACGTTTTTGAATTTCCTCAGGAACGTTTTTGAACTTCCTCAGTAACGTTTTGAACTTCCTCAGTAACGTTTTTGAACTTCCTCAGCAATGTTTTTGAACTTCCTCTGTAACGTTTTGAACTTCATCAGCAACGTTTTGAACTTCCTCAGCACTGTTTTGAACTACCTCAGTAACGTTTTGAACTTCCTCAGTAACGTTTTGAACTTCCCCATTAACGTTTTGAACTTCCTCAGTAACGTTTTGAACTTCCTCAGAAACGTTTTGAACTTCCTCAGTAACGTTTTGAACTTCCCCATTAACGTTTTGAACTTCCTCAGTAACGTTTTGAACTTCCTTAGCAACATTTTGAACTTCCTCAGCAACGTTTTGAACTTCCTTAGTAACGTTTTGAACTTCATTAGTAACGTTTTGAACTTCCTTAGTAACGTTTTGAACTTCCTCAGCAACGTTTTGAACTTCCTCAGCAACGTTTTGAACTTCCTCAGCAACGTTTTGAACTTCCTCAGTAACGTTTTGAACTTCCTCAGTAACGTTTTGAACTTCCTCAGTAACGTTTTGAATTTCCCCATTAACGTTTTGAACTTCCCCATTAACGTTTTGAACTTCCTCAGTAACGTTTTTAACTTCCCCATTAACGTTTTGAACTTCCCCATTAACGTTTTGAACTTCCTCAGTAACGCTTGAGTAAAGCTGGTGGCTCGTGGCCGAACAGTATGTTTCCTATATTTTGGCAGTACACTCATGACAACATTATGCAAGTGCAGACACTCGAGTTGCAGAAAATCGATTAAAACGTTGCGGATAAAGTTCGGAATGACACAATTTAACCTCTCTGGGCTAGGCGGGACGAATTCGTCCCACCTACGTAACAGCCACTTGAAGCCTGTGGCGCGATTTTCAAAACCTTAAAAATCCTATTACTTCAATTTCTCAAACATATGACTATTTTACAGCTATTTAAAGACAAGACTCTCGTTAATCTAACCACACTGTCCGATTTCAAAAAGGCTTTACAACGAAAGCAAAACATTAGATTATGTCAGCAGAGTACCAAGCCAGAAATAATCAGACACCCATTTTTCAAGCTAGCATATAATGTCACAAAAACCCAGAAGACAGCTAAATGCAGCACTAACCTTTGATGATCTTCATCAGATGACAACCCTAGGACATTATGTTATACAATACATGCATGTTTTGTTCAATCAAGTTCATATTTATATCAAAAACCAGCTTTTTACATTAGCATGTGACGTTCAGAACTAGCATACCCCCCGCAAACTTCCGGGGAATTCGCTAACATTTTACTAAATTACTCACGATAAACGTTCACAAAAAGCATAACAATTATTTTAAGAATTATAGATACAGACCTCCTCTATGCACTCGATATGTCCGATTTTAAAATAGCTTTTTGGTGAAAGCACATTTTGCAATATTCTAAGTACATAGCCCAGGCATCACGGGCTAGCTATTTAGACACCCGGCAAGTTTAGCACTCACCATAATCATATTTACTATTATAAAAGTTTGATTACCTTTTGTTGTCTTCGTCAGAATGCACTCCCAGGACTGCTACTTCAATAACAAATGTTGGTTTGGTCCAAAATAATCCATCGTTATATCCGAATAGCGGCGTTTTGTTCGTGCGTTCCAGACACTATGCGAAATGGTAAAGAAGGGTCGTGCGCATGGCGCAATTCGTGACAAAAAAATTCTAAATATTCCATTACCGTACTTCGAAGCATGTCAACTGCTGTTTAAAATCAATTTTTATGCCATTTTTCTCGTAGAAAAGCGATAATATTCCGACCGGGAATCTCCTTTTCGGCAAACAGAGGAAAAAATCACAAAGACGGGGGCAGTCAGGTCACGCGCCTAAGCCCAGAGTCCCTTGATCGGCCACTTGAGAAAGGCGATAATGTCTTTCAGCCTGGGGCTGGGATGATGAAATTCAGGTTTTTCCCGGGCTCTGAGCGCCTATGGACGACGTAGGAAGTGTCACGTTAGAGCAGAGATCCTTAGTAAAAGATAGAGATGGAAAATAAGTTCAAGAAATGGTCAGACAGGCCACTTCCTGTAAAGGAATCTCTCAGGTTTTGACCTGCCATTTGAGTTCTGTTATACTCACAGACACCATTCAAACAGTTTTAGAAACTTTAGGGTGTTTTCTATCCATATGTAATAAGTATATGCATATTCTAGTTACTGGGTAGGAGTGGTAACCAGATTAAATCAGGTATGTTTTTTATCCAGCCGTGTCAATACTGCCCCCTAGCCCTAACAGGTTAATTGTGTAAAACATCTAAAGACTTGCAACACGATACTGAGAGCCGTTTATAAAAGTATTTGGGTGTTTTTGGAGCCTTTGTTTACATTTCTTTTTGTATTGTGGACACGGCTGTCTCCGGCTCCTAGGATCGCAGGTTCAAACCCTATCTAGGTTTTTATTTTTATTTTATTTTTCACAGAGGAAGGCATATCACAACGTCCTGGGGAACCCAGACAAACGTTGAGTTTACTTTACTGACTTTATTGTCCCCATGGGGACATTTTGTTGCGATGTCATGTACACGTTTAAAGTTTAACACTTTTTTGGTTACTAGATGATTCCTTATGTGTTATTTAATAGTTTTGGTGTCTTCACAATTTTTCTACAATGTAGAAAATAGTAAAAATAAAGAAAAACCCTTGAATGAGTAGGTGTGTCCAAATTTTGGACTGGTACTGTATTTTTCGTAGCTGTCTATTTACTACCACAAACCAATGCTGGCACTAAGACCGCACTCAACCAGCTGTATAAGACCATAAGCGAACAAAGAAAACACTCAGCCAGAGGCGGCGCTCCTAGTGGCCGGGGATTTTAATTCATGAAAACTGAAATCAGTTTGACCTATTTTCTAACAGCGTGTCACATGTGCAACTGGAGGGGGGAAAAAATAACAAAGCTCTCCCTGGCCCTCCAATCTAACCATAACTCTATCCTCTTGATTCCTGTTTACAAGCAAAAAAAAATAATATAGCAGGAAGTACCAGTGACTCGCTCAATATGGAAGTGGTCAGATGATGCAGATAATAAACTACAGGACTGTTTTTCTGGAATGTTTATCCGACGGCATTGAGGAGTATACCACATCAATCACCGGCTTCATTAATAAGTGCATCGACGACATCATCCGCAACATTGAGGCAACATCTGCACCGAGCTAAAGGGTAGAACTGCCGTTTTCAAGGAACGGGACAGTAATCCGGACGCTCCTGCGAGGTGAGCAGCTGGGACCAGACAACCCTGCTGCTGGAGTGTGTTGTCAGCTCTACCTCTCCTGATGGGCTCCCGAGTGTGTGCAGCGGTCTAAGGCACTGCATCTCAGTGCATAGAGTCCGTCAGTACCCGGATCGATTCCAGGCTGTATCACATCCGGCCGTGATTAGGTGTCCCATAGGGCGGCGCACAATTGGCCCAGCATTGTCTGGGTTTGGCCGGGGTAGGCCGTCATTGTAAAATAAGAATTTGTTCTTAACTGACTTGGTCTAGTTAAATAAAAAAATGTAATACTATGTGGGGTTATTGGAGGTTGAGGAGTAGCAAGATACAATATATTACATGTTTAATTCAAGTATTAACACATTTTTACTGCACATCCTTGTCGTTATGCTATGCATAACGTTAGTCAACTTGCAGTTAAACCGGTTTAAAGCAGCGTTAATAAATCATTTAAACCACTTTAAAGCAGGGTTAATAAATAAGTTAAACCAGTTCAGAGCAGGGTTAATACATCAGTTAAACCAGTTTAAAGTAGGGTTAATACATCAGTTAAACCGGTTTAAACTAGGTTTAATAAATCATTTAAACCACTTTAAAGCAGGGTTAATAAATAAGTTAAACCAGTTCAGAGCAGGGTTAATACATCAGTTAAACCGGTTTAAAGCAGGGTTAATACATCAGTTAAACCGGTTTAAAGCAGGTTTAATAAATCAGTTAAACTGGTTTAAAGCAGGGTTAATACATCAGTTAAACCGGTTTAAAGTAGGTTTAATAAATCAGTTAAACTGGTTTAAAGCAGGGTTAATATATCAGATGCCACAAACGTAAAACGCATGCTTTATTCAGATA
The DNA here is from genome assembly GCF_965601325.2 of Salmo salar. Lineage (NCBI taxonomy): Eukaryota > Metazoa > Chordata > Actinopteri > Salmoniformes > Salmonidae > Salmo > Salmo salar. The sequence continues at coordinate 121,602,560 of NC_138301.1, read as the reverse complement.
CATGATTGTCTCCATCTTTGTGCTGTGAACAGCAAGTAGCCACTATTAGTCGAGGGCAGGATGGCCGCAGGGTAGCCAGAGTAACCCTAACCTTACTGTGAAGACTGGGGGTTACCTTCATGGAAGAAAATAGACAGGTGGTAACAAATTCAACATTAGTCTTACCAGGCACCACAGGTCTCTCAAAATCCATTCTCTCCTCCATCCTCATCACTGTGACAGGACAGCAATACCCTGACGCAATATATACCCTAATGGAAATGTTTTTTTGTTGTTGTTATATAACAGAAAGGTTTATTTTCTCTGTCAATAGTATAGAGTATTTGTATCAATTCAATTCCGCATCAAATCAGAATAGTTAAAAAAAAAGCATCAAGATTAAGACACATTAATTGGTAGATTAATTGATTGGTAGATTGTAGTGAGAAAACAGTATACAGTAAATATACACTGACGTTATTATAATATGAACAAGGGCTTCTCCCATCTTATCTGGTCTATATCTCTAGGTAGGGCCTATATCAGCACCTCTCCTCCATCCTATCTGGTCTATATCTCTAGGTAGGGCCTATATCAGCACCTCTCCTCCATCCTATCTGGTATATATCTCTAGGTAGGGCCTATATCAGCACCTCTCCTCCATCTTATCTGGTCTATATCTCTAGGTAGGGCCTATATCAGCACCTCTCCTCCATCCTATCTGGTATATATCTCTAGGTAGGGCCTATATCAGCACCTCTCCTCCATCCTATCTGGTATATATCTCTAGGTAGGGCCTATATCAGCACCTCTCCTCCATCCTATCTGGTATATATCTCTAGGTAGGGCCTATATCAGCACATCTCTGTCAGTATCAGTCCCATCATATCGTGGTACTGTTGAGGGTACTTGAGGACTGAAGTTGAGAAACACTAACTGTACAGTATGTCTTATAATTCTGTAGATCTTGGGATATCCTGCATGTTACTGAGTCTGTTTCGGAACTCTACATCAAGGTTTTCCCATCTCCAGTCCTCAAGTACCCTCAACGGTACCATGGTATTAAAATGCCAATCAATTTATAACATTTTTGACATGCGTTTTTCTGGATTTTATTTTTTGTTGTTATTCTGTCTCTCACTGTTCAAATAAACCTACCATTAAAATTATAGACTGATCATTTCTTTGTCAGTGGGCAAAACGTACAAAATCAGCAGGGGATCAAATACTTTTTTTCCCCTCACTGTATATATTTAAGCACCCACCAAGATATTATTATATACAGAGCCTTCAGAAGGTATTCATACCCTCTGACTTATTCCACATTATGTTGTGTTACAGCCTGATTTCAAAATGTATTAAATATATATTTCTCCCATCTAGACACTAAGTAACTTTATTGAAAATGGAATACAAAAAATATCTAATTTACATAAGTATTCCTACATGTTAGAATCACCTTTGACAGCAATTACAGCGATGAGTCTTTTGGGGTCTCTAAGAGCTTTGCACACCTGTATTGTACAACATTTACACATGATTATTTTCAAAATTATTCAAGCTTTTTCAAGGACTAGGTGGTTTTTCAGGATAAAAATAAACGGAATTGGAGCTAAACACATGCAAAATCCTAGAGGATAACCTGGTTTACTCTGCTTTCCACCAGACACTGGGAGATGAATTCACCTTTCAGCAGGACAATAACCTAAAACACAAGGCCAAATATACACTGGAGTTGCTTACCAAGAAGACAATCGTAATGGGATTCTGTAATGTGGTGCGTGTCGGTGGCAGGGAAGTCAGGCGCAGGAGAACGAACTTGGTATAAACGGAGTCGTTTAATAAGTGCTCATAAAACTCCAAAACAAAAATATACAAAAATAATATACGTGGGTAAAAAATCCGTCGCGCACCGACACATGATTTGTACATAACATACAATAAAACAATCACCCACAAGGACATGAGGGGGAAACAGAGGGTTAAATACACAACATGTAATGAATGGGATTGGAACCAGGTGTGGTAGGAAGACAAGACAAAACAAATGGAAAATGAAAAATGGATCAGCGATGGCTAGAAGGTTGGTGACGTCGACCGCCGTACGCCGCCCGAACAAGGAGAGGGACCCGACTTGGGCGGTAAGTCGTGACAACACATGAATGTTCCTGAGTGGCCGAGTTACAGTTTTGACTTAAATCTACATTAAAATCTATGGCAAGACCTGAAAATGGTTGCCTAGCAATAGTCAACAACCAATTAGACAGAGCTTGAAGAATTTGGAAAATAATAATGGACAAGTGTTGCACAACCCGGGTGCGGCTGTGTGTGTAATGGCTGCCATGGGTGCTTCTACAAAGTATACTCTGGGGTGTGTGAATACTTACGTAAATGAGATATTTCTGTATTTAATTTTTTTTAAATAAATGTGCAAACATTTCAAAAAACATATTTTCATGGGTGAGATTTAAAAAAAAAAAAAAATATATATATATATATATATATATATATATATATATATATTTAATCTATTTTGAATTCAGGCTGTAACACAACGAATTGTGAAATAAGTCAATGGGTATGAATACTTTCTGAATGCTCTGTACATCCTTCTTCCCTTAAATCTCCATTTAGATGCATGGCATTACACTCACTGCTTATTACACAGGATTCATAGACTATATATCTGTATCTTCTTATTGATGGATTGTATTTATGAATGGCTTTTAGCCTCCAGTCTATGCTGTTCCCTGTACAGAGTATTTTCAAATGTGTTTAGTTGAAGACTAAACAGTGACAAACTGCCATACTAACTGCCACATGCGTAATCGTAAGAGTGCAGGGACCACACACACACACACACACACACACACACACACACACACACACACACACACACACACACACACACACACACACACACACACACACACACACACACACACACACACACACACACACACACACCCCCCCCCCCCCCCCCCCCCCCTCCATGCACTGCAACTCAATACAAGGGAAGGGAATCAGCATTATCATGTGGCAAAGTAGTAAGTAACACAGCCAATCCTCCTTCCCCTTGTAATTAAACAGCCATTCCTCCTTCCCCTTGTAATTAAACAGCCATTCCTCCTTCCCCTTGTAATTAAACAGCCATTCCTCCTTCCCCTTGTAATTAAACAGCCATTCCTCCTTCCCCTTGTAATTAAACAGCCATTCCTCCTTCCCCTTGTAATTAAACAGCCATTCCTCCTTCCCCTTGTAATTAAACAGCCATTCCTCCTTCCCCTTGTAATTAAACAGCCATTCCTCCTTCCCCTTGTAATTAAACAGCCATTCCTCCTTCCCCTTGTAATTAAACAGCCATTCCTCCTTCCCCTTGTAATTAAACAGCCATTCCTCCTTCCCCTTGTAATTAAACAGCCATTCCTCCTTCCCCTTGTAATTAAACAGCCATTCCTCCTTCCCCTTGTAATTAAACAGCCATTCCTCCTTCCCCTTGTAATTAAACAGCCAATCCTCCTTCCCCTTGTAATTAAACAGCCATTCCTCCTTCCCCTTGTAATTAAACAGCCATTCCTCCTTCCCCTTGTAATTAAACAGCCATTCCTCCTTCCCCTTGTAATTAAACAGCCATTCCTCCTTCCCCTTGTAATTAAACAGCCATTCCTCCTTCCCCTTGTAATTAAACAGCCATTCCTCCTTCCCCTTGTAATTAAACAGCCATTCCTCCTTCCCCTTGTAATTAAACAGCCATTCCTCCTTCCCCTTGTAATCAAACAGCCATTCCTCCTTCCCCTTGTAATTAAACAGCCATTCCTCCTTCCCCTTGTAATTAAACAGCCATTCCTCCTTCCCCTTGTAATTAAACAGCCATTCCTCCTTCCCCTTGTAATTAAACAGCCATTCCTCCTTCCCCTTGTAATTAAACAGCCATTCCTCCTTCCCCTTGTAATCAAACAGCCATTCCTCCTTCCCCTTGTAATTAAACAGCCATTCCTCCTTCCCCTTGTAATTAAACAGCCATTCCTCCTTCCCCTTGTAATTAAACAGCCATTCCTCCTTCCCCTTGTAATTAAACAGCCATTCCTCCTTCCCCTTGTAATTAAACAGCCATTCCTCCTTCCCCTTGTAATTAAACAGCCATTCCTCCTTCCCCTTGTAATTAAACAGCCATTCCTCCTTCCCCTTGTAATTAAACAGCCATTCCTCCTTCCCCTTGTAATTAAACAGCCATTCCTCCTTCCCCTTGTAATTAAACAGCCATTCCTCCTTCCCCTTGTAATTAAACAGCCATTCCTCCTTCCCCTTGTAATTAAACAGCCATTCCTCCTTCCCCTTGTAATTAAACAGCCATTCCTCCTTCCCCTTGTAATGAAACAGCCATTCCTCCTTCCCCTTGTAATTAAACAGCCATTCCTCCTTCCCCTTGTAATTAAACAGCCATTCCTCCTTCCCCTTGTAATTAAACAGCCATTCCTCCTTCCCCTTGTAATTAAACAGCCATTCCTCCTTCCCCTTGTAATTAAACAGCCATTCCTCCTTCCCCTTGTAATTAAACAGCCATTCCTCCTTCCCCTTGTAATTAAACAGCCATTCCTCCTTCCCCTTGTAATTAAACAGCCATTCCTCCTTCCCCTTGTAATTAAACAGCCATTCCTCCTTCCCCTTGTAATTAAACAGCCATTCCTCCTTCCCCTTGTAATTAAACAGCCATTCCTCCTTCCCCTTGTAATTAAACAGCCATTCCTCCTTCCCCTTGTAATGAAACAGCCATTCCTCCTTCCCCTTGTAATTAAACAGCCATTCCTCCTTCCCTTTGTAATTAAACAGCCATTCCTCCTTCCCCTTGTAATTAAACAGCCATTCCTCCTTCCCCTTGTAATTAAACAGCCATTCCTCCTTCCCCTTGTAATTAAACAGCCATTCCTCCTTCCCCTTGTAATTAAACAGCCATTCCTCCTTCCCCTTGTAATTAAACAGCCATTCCTCCTTCCCCTTGTAATGAAACAGCCATTCCTCCTTCCCCTTGTAATTAAACAGCCATTCCTCCTTCCCCTTGTAATGAAACAGCCATTCCTCCTTCCCCTTGTAATGAAACAGCCATTCCTCCTTCCCCTTGTAATTAAACAGCCATTCCTCCTTCCCCTTGTAATTAAACAGCCATTCCTCCTTCCCCTTGTAATTAAACAGCCATTCCTCCTTCCCCTTGTAATTAAACAGCCATTCCTCCTTCCCCTTGTAATTAAACAGCCATTCCTCCTTCCCCTTGTAATTAAACAGCCATTCCTCCTTCCCCTTGTAATTAAACAGCCATTCCTCCTTCCCCTTGTAATTAAACAGCCATTCCTCCTTCCCCTTGTTCCTACCCTTTGTCTTCCTTCCCACACCCCTCCCCAACAAACCCTAGCCACACCCCTATATAGGCCAACTCAGATCAGTCTTATGCCTCTTCTGCACTAGATATATAGGGCCCTGGTCAAAAGTAGTGCATTAGATGTATAGGGCCCTGTTCAAAAGCAGTGCACTATGTGAATAGTGTCCCGTTTGGGATGTGGCCTATATGCTGGCCTCCTGCCTCGGTTAAGTGTCTGACTGTGTGCCTTTACACTATACTTTACCGTGCATTATATAGAATCATATTCACTGTGTGTGTGTGTGTGTGTGTGTGTGTGTGTGTGTGTGTGTGTGTGTGTGTGTGTGTGTGTGTGTGTGTGTGTGTGTGTGTGTGTGTGTGTGTGTGTGTGTGTGTGGGGGGGGGGGGATGTTCTTGTGAACACTCTATACTTATATAAGGATCAGCACTCAGCACTTTCCTGTCTCTCTCTCTCTCTCTCTCTCTCTCTCTCTCTCTCTCTCTCTCCTCTCTCTCTCTCTCTCTCTCTCTCTCCTCTCTCTCTCTGTCTCTCTCTCTCTCTCTCTCTCAATTCAATTGTCTTTATTGACATGGTAAGTGTCAAAGTATACATATAGAAAAAATATATATATATATAAAATATGTATTTATTTATATATAAATAAATGGTGGGACCAACAGCAATAATAATAGTAGTAGTGGACATGGGATTACCATTAACAACAACTACAACAACAATATTAATCAACAACAATACATTAAAGCGACGGTAGTAGACCAGTGTCAACATGACTGAGAAGACACATGACCTGGTATGAAAGACAAAACAAAACAAGATGGGAAATATTATCCACATTACATTGCACTTTTCACTGGCTGTCCCTCAGGTTGTGGCAGGAGGACACATATTGGCTGCCAAAACTGCACATTTAGGCTTTTCACCCAATAAATATTTAAAAAAAATCTTCATCTTTTATAGTTTCAAATTCTTTGTATTGAATTATAATTTTGGGAAAGAAATATTCTCTTAGGTCTGAGTATTTGTCACAGTGTAATAGGAAATGCAGCTCTGTCTCTACCTCTCCCCTGGAGCAGAGTGAGCACAGCCTGTCCTCTCTCTGCAGCCAGGTTGGTCTGTGACGACCGGTCTCTATAGCCAGACTGTCCTCTCTGGACAGCCAGACTGTCCTCTCTGGACAGCCAGACTGTCCTCTCTGGGCAGCCAGACTGTCCTCTCTGGGCAGCCAGACTGTCCTCTCTGGGCAGCCAGGTTTGTCTGTAACGACCGGTCTCTATAGCCAGACTGTCCTCTCTGGGCAGACAGGTTTGTCTGTGACGACCGGTCTCTATAGCCAGACTGTCCTCTCTGAGTCTGTACCTAGTCAGTGTTTTCCTCAGTTTTCTATCAGTCACGGTGGTCAGATAATCTGCCACCATGTACTGTCTGTTTAGAGACAAATAGCATTGAAGTTTACTTTGATTGTTTGTGGTGTCTTTCCAATAGGTGATATATTTTTATTTTTGTTTTGTGATGATTTGGTTTGGCCAGATTTTCTGAGTGCTGTCCTGAGGCTCTATGGGGTTGGTTTGGGTTAGTGAACTGAGCCTCAGAACCAGCTGGCTGACTGCTGTCCTGAGGCTCTATGGGGTGGTTGGTTGTGACGGCCTCGCCGCTGGCGAGTGAGCCGAGGCTCGGGGGGGGGAGGCTGGCCTCAGAACCAGCTGGCTGACTGCTGTCCTGAGGCTCTATGGGGTGGGGGTTGGCTGGCCTCGCCGCTGGCGGTGTGCCGAGGCTCGGGGGGGGGGAACTGAGCCTCAGAACCAGCTGGCTGACGCTGCCTGGGCTCGGGGGGGGGGCTGAGCCGCCGCTGGCTGACTGCGCCGGGCTCTGGGTTGGTGGGTTAGTGAACTGAGCCTCAGAACCAGCTGGCTGAGTGCTGTCCTGAGGCTCTATGGGGTTGGTTTGGGTTAGTGAACTGAGCCTCAGAACCAGCTGGCTGAGTGCTGTCCTGAGGCTCTATGGGGTTGGTTTGGGTTAGTGAACTGAGCCTCAGAACCAGCTGGCTGACTGCTGTCCTGAGGCTCTATGGGGTTGGTTTGGGTTAGTGAACTGAGCCTCAGAACCAGCTGGCTGAGTGATGTCCTGAGGCTCTATGGGGTTGGTTTGGGTTAGTGAACTGAGCCTCAGAACCAGCTGGCTGAGTGCTGTCCTGAGGCTCTATGGGGTTGGTTTGGGTTGGTGAACTGAGCCTCAGAACCAGCTGGCTGACTGCTGTCCTGAGGCTCTATGGGGTTGGTTTGGGTTGGTGAACTGAGCCTCAGAACCAGCTGGCTGAGTGCTGTCCTGAGGCTCTATGGGGTTGGTTTGGGTTAGTGAACTGAGCCTCAGAACCAGCTGGCTGACTGATGTCCTGAGGCTCTATGGGGTTGGTTTGGGTTAGTGAACTGAGCCTCAGAACCAGCTGGCTGAGGGGACTCTTCTCTTGTTTCATCTCTTGACATTGTAGAGCTGTGTGATGGAATGTTTTGGGGTGAATTGTTTTTAGATGGTGGTAAAATGTGATGGCTCTTTTTTCTATTTGAATGAGGAGGGGGTTTGGCCCAATTCTGCTCTACATGTGTTATTTGGAGTTTTTCTTTGCACTTGCAGTACAGTCTGGCAAAACTCTGCATGCAGTATTTCAATTGGATGTTTGTCCCATTTGGTGAATTCATTAGTAGAGAGTGGACCCCATACTTCACTGCCATATAGAGCAACTGGTTCTATAACCGATTGGAACATTTTGAGCCAGATTCTAATTGGAATTTCGATTTTAATGTTCCTTTTAATAGCATAGAATGCTCTTCTTGTTTTGTCTCTCAGCTCGTTCACAGCCCTGTGAAAGCTTCCTGTGTTGCTGATATTTAGTCCCAGATACGTGTAGTTTTTGGTGTGTTCTAATAGAACTGTGTCCAAATAGAATTTATATTTGTCATCCTGATTTCCAGACCTTTTTTGGAATATCATTCTATTGTTTTTTTTTCGGTTAATGGTCAGAGCCCAGGTCAGACAGAACCTGTGGTTAACGGTCAGAGCCCAGGTCAGACAGAACCTGTGAAGATGATCTAGGTGCTGCTGTAACTCCTCCTTAGTGGGAGACAACAGCACCAGGTCATCTGTCTACAGCAGACCCTCCTTAGTGGGAGACAACAGCACCAGGTCATCTGTCTACAGCAGACCCTCCTTAGTGGGAGACAGCAGCACCAGGTCATCTGTCTACAGCAGACCCTCCTTAGTGGGAGACAACAGCACCAGGTCATCTGTCTACAGCAGACCCTCCTTAGTGGGAGACAACAGCACCAGGTCATCTGTCTACAGCAGACCCTCCTTAGTGGGAGACAGCAGCACCAGGTCATCTGTCTACAGCAGACCCTCCTTAGTGGTAGACAGCAGCACCAGTTCATCTGTCTACAGCAGACCCTCCTTAGTGGGAGACTGCAGCACCAGGTCATCTGTCTACAGCAGACCCTCCTTAGTGGGAGACAGCAGCACCAGGTCATCTGTCTACAGCAGACCCTCCTTAGTGGGAGACTGCAGCACCAGGTCATCTGTCTACAGCAGACCCTCCTTAGTGGGAGACAGCAGCACCAGGTCATCTGTCTACAGCAGAAACTTGATTTCAGTGTTGTGTAGGGTGAGACCAGGTGCTGCCGATTCTTCTAATGTTTTTGGCCAATTCATTAATGTCGATGTTAAATAGTGTTGGACTTATTGGGCAGCCCTGTTTCGCTCCCCGTCCCTGAGAGAAGAGGTCTGTTTGCTTGTTGCCAATTTTAACCACACAATTAGTTTTTAGTGTACCGTGATTTTAATAACATCATATGTTTTCCCTCCAATACCACTTTCTATTAGTTTATAAAAAGACAGTTGTACCAAATCGAATCAAATGTTTTATCGAAGTCTAACAATCACACGAGTAGATTGTCTCTTTGTTTTGGTTTACTTGTTTGACAATTAGAGTGTGGAGGGTGTAAATATGTTCTGTTGTTTGATCACTTAAAAAGAAATCCAATCTGGTTTCTGCTCACGACATTGTGTTCATATTTCAAATTTGTCTCCATTTTTATAGATTGGTGTAATCCATCCCTGGTTCCAAATATCGGGGAAAATACCTGCAGTGAGGATAATGTTGAAGAGTTTGAGTATAGCCAAATTGAATTTGTGGTCTGTATATTT
>NC_138301.1:121533012-121590512 GCF_965601325.2 Salmo salar | reverse complement strand
CGTCTACCTGGCCCACCACTCCACCTTGGACTAATATCTACCTGGCCCACCACTCCACCTTGGACTAATGTCTACCTGGCCCACCACTCCACCTTGGACTAATATCTACCTGGCCCACCACTCCACCTTGGACTAATATCTACCTGGCCCACCACTCCACCTTGGACTAATATCTACCTGGCCCACCACTCCACCTTGGACTAATATCTACCTGGCCCACCACTCCACCTTGGACTAATGTCTACCTGGCCCACCACTCCACCCTGGACTAATGTCTACCTGGCCCACCACTCCACCCTGGACTAATATCTACCTGGCCCACCACTCCACCTTGGACTAATATCTACCTGGCCCACCACTCCACCTTGGACTAATGTCTACCTGGCCCACCACTCCACCCTGGACTAATGTCAACCTGGCCCACCACTCCACCTTGGACTGTCTACCTGGCCCACCACCCCACCTTGGACTAACGTCTACCTGGCCCACCACTCCACCTTGGACTAATATCTAGCTGGCCCACCACTCCACCTTGGACTTGAACATCCTCTATGACCAGGTCCACCTCTACAAGGCAGCTTTGCCAGCGCCCTGAAGGACATAACCCACAGCCACAGCCCAACCAGTCAACCCCCCCCATGCCCCCTGTTCCTGCAACAGGTCCAACCCCCACTAATTTACCCCCCCAAGCCCCATCCTGCAACAGGCCCAACCCCCACTAATACACCCCCCCAAAGCCCCGTCCTGCAACAGGCCCAACCCCCACTAATACACCCCCCCCAAAGCCCCGTCCTGCAACAGGCCCAACCCCCACTAATACACCCCCCCAAAGCCCCGTCCTGCAACAGGCCCAACCCCCAATAATACACCCACCCAAGCCCCATCCTTTGACCTAAGAGGTACATAATATATATCAGATGACCTACTGTAATGGTCCGAGCTTAAACCACATGAAAACAACATTACACACTATGGAACACAAAGCTTTTACTATCTCATCCTGGAATATACAAGGTCTGAGGTCATCTGCCTTTAGCCTAAAGAGCAGGAACCCAGACTTCATCAAAGAAATTGGAAAATACAGACAGTGTCATCCTACAAGAAACCTGATATAGAGGAGATGGACCTACTGGTTACAGAGAGCTGGTTGTCCCATCCACCAAACTACCAGGAGTGATGGGACTTAGGGGGTATGCTAATTTGGTATAGAGCAGACCTAACCCACACTATTAAATTAGTAAAAACAGGAACATTTTACATCTGGCTAGAAATTCAAAAGGAAATGAGAGAGAACCGAGAAAAATGTCCTCCTGTGTGCTACCTATATCCCCCCCACTAGAATCCCCATACTTTAACGATGACAGCTTCTCCATCCTACCTATATCCCTCCACTAGAATCCCCATACTTTAACGATGACAGCTTCTCCATCCTACCTATATCCCTCCACTAGAATCCCCATACTTTAACGATGACAGCTTCTCCATCCTACCTATATCCCTCCACTAGAATCCCCATACTTTAATGAAGACAGCTTCTCCATCCTAGAGGGAGAAATCAATGATTTCCAGGCCCAGGGACATGTACTAGTTTGTGACGACCTAAACTCTGCATGCAGAATTCTGCAAAAATATCCTCCACGAACAACCTAAAACACCAAATAATGCCTGCAGAGCAGAATTAGGCTAATTATCAAAATCCAGAAAGAAGCCATTAAATTCTACAACCACCTAAAAGGAAGCGATTCCCAAACCTTCCATAACAAAGTCATTACCTACAGAGAGATGAACCTGGAGAAGAGTCCCCTAAGTAAACTGGTCCTGGGGCTCTGTTCACAAACACAAACACACCCCACAGAGCCCCAGGACAGCAACACAATTAGACCCAACCAAATCATGAGAAAACAAAAAGATAATTACTTGACACATTGGAAAGAATCAACAAAAAAACAGAGCAAACTAGAATGTTATTTGTCCCTAAACAGAGAGAACACAGTGGCAGAATACCTGACTACTATGACTGACACAAACTTAAGGAAAGCTTTGACTGTGTACAAACTCAGTGAGCATAGCCTTGCTATTGAGAAAGGCCGTCGTAGGCAGACCTGGCTCTCAAGAGAAGACAGGCTATGTGCACACTGCCCACAAAATGAGGTGGAAACTGAGCTGCACTTCCTAACCTCCTGCCAAATGTATGACCACATTAGAAACACATATTTCCCTTACATTACGCAGACCCACAAATAATTTGGAAACAAATCCAATCACAGCAGCGAGATTTGTGACCTGTTCCCACAAGAAAAGGGCAACCAGTGAAGAACAAATACCCAGTGTAAATACAACCCAGAAAGAGGAAGGAGAGAAGCAGGTGACAGGAGGTGAGGAAGAGGGGATAGCTGCATAGACAGGAAGGGGAGGATGGGGGCTGGGAAATCGAACTATGGAGGAAGTAGAGGGTGAGGTAGCACTAAGTGATGTATGGGTCAGTGTTAAGAGAAGGGGACTGAGAGAGAGAGAGAGAGAGAGAGAGACCGGGAGAGAGAGAGAGATGGGGAGAAAGAGGGTTAGGGAGGTAGAGAGAGGTGGAGAGGGAGGCTTAGCGAAAGTGCAAGAGGAGGAGGGATGAGAATAAAAGGAATTGACAGTAAGTGGGAGAAAGGAAGGGAGAGAGAGAGAGAGAGAGAGAGAGAGAGAGGAAGAGTGATTTTGTTCCACGACCTACTATGTTTGATTGACAGCTATGAGGCGTGTCATAATAGCAAATGGACGGTGTAGCAGAGCACTGGCAGCTGTCATGGTGTTAACCTGGCCATGTGTGTGTGTGTGTGTGTGTGTGTGTGTGTGTGTGTGCGTGTGCGTGTGTGCGTGCGAGCGTGCGTGTTATGTAATTTGGTGTGTATGATGGGTGCTCTGGGGTTTGAACCTGTATATGATATCTCACCAGGGAACTAGCCAACGGAGGGCAACGCTATAAATGTACAGGTGTCGGATCGTCATTTGATCTCTCTTGTTGCTGAGAATTTTCCTGGAACTTGTTGTCTATTTGAGTTTTTAAAAGGCTTCTAAAGTTTGGAATTTCCACTTTTACATTTCAGACTTGATTTGCCATAACTAAAAATGTATTAACCGCTACAAAAATATCCATTAATTATAATCCACATAATAATTGACATTTTATGTTGCTGCAGGAGCGTGTGTGTGTGTGTGTGTGTGTGTGTGTGTGTGTGTGTGTGTGTGTGTGTGTGTGTGTGTGTGTGTGTGTGTGTGTGTGTGTGTGTGTGTGTGTGTGTGTGTGTGTGTGTGTGTGTGAGGGCCATTGATCCTTGTCCCATTGTGTAATGGCTTGGCTTTGAAGACACTATTGATTGGTACTGCGTCTACAGATGTAGGATCTTAATTCTGTCTGTCTGTCATGCTCTGTTCTTTTCTACCTCTGTTCTGTGCTCTCTTCTCATTCTCTCTTCACGTTCTCTCTCTTCACGCTCTCTCTCTTCACATTCTCTCTCTTCACGTTCTCTCTTCACGTTCTCTCTCTTCAAATCAAATCAAATCAAATGTATTTATATAGCCCTTCGTACATCAGCTGATATCTCAAAGTGCTGTACAGAAACCCAGCCTAAAATCCCAAACAGCAAGCAATGCATGTGAAAGAAGCACGGTGGCTAGGAAAAACTCCCTAGGAAAAACTCCCTAGAAAGGCCAAAAACCTAGGAACAAACCTAGAGAGGAACCAGGCTATGAGGGGTGGCCAGTCCTCTTCTGGCTGTGCAGGGTGGATATTATAACAGAACATGGTCAAGATGTTAAAATGTTCATAAATGACCAGCATGGTCAAATAATAATAATCATAGTAGTTGTCGAGGGTGCAACAAGCACGTCCGGTGAACAGGTCAGGGTTCCATAGCCGCAGGCAGAACAGTTGAAACTGGAGCAGCAGCACGGCCAGGTGGACTGGGGACAGCAAGGAGTCATCATGCCAGGTAGTCCTGAAGCATGGTCCTAGGGCTCAGGTCCTCCGAGAGAAAGACAGAAAGAGAGAAAGAGAGAATTAGAGAGAGCATATTTAAATTCACACAGGACACCGGATAAGACAAGAGAAATACTCCAGATGTAACAGACTGACCCTAGCCCCCCGACACATAAACTACTGCAGCATAAATACTGGAGGCTGGGACAGGAGGGATCAGAAGACACTGTGGCCCCATCCGATGATACCCCCGGACAGGGCCAAACAGGCAGGATATAACCCCACCCACTTTGCCAAAGCACAGCTCCCACACCACTAGAGGGATGTCTCCAACCACCAACTTACCGTCCTAAGACAAGGCCGAGTATAGCCCACAACGATCTCCGCCACGGCACAACCCAAGGGGTCTCTTCACCTTCTCTCTTCACCTTCTCTCTCTTCACCTTCTTTCTCTTCTCGTTCTCTCTTCACGTTCTCTCTTCACATTCTCTCTCTTCATGTTCTCTCTCTTCACCTCTCTCTTCACGTTCTATCTTCACATTTTCTCTCTTCACATTCTCTCTCTTCACCTTCTCTCTCTTCACGTTCTCTCTTCACATTCTCTCTTTTCACCTCTCTCTTCACATTCTCTCTCTTCATGTTCTCTCTTCACCTTCTCTCTCTTCCTGTTCTCTCTTCACAATCTCTCTCTTCACGTTCTCTCTCTTCACCTTCTCTCTCTTCTCGTTCTCTCTTCTCGTTCTCTCTTCACGTTCTCTCTTCTCGTTCTCTCGTCACCTTCTCTCTCTTCACATTCTCTCTCTTCACGTTCTCTCTCTTCACCTTCTCTCTCTTCACGTTCTCTCTCTTCACGTTCTCTCTTCCATCCATACGTCTGAAACCAGTGTCAATGTGTGATCTACACCGCAGGAGGTTGGTGGCACCTTAATGAAGGAGAACAGGCTCGTGGTAATGACTGGAACGGAATCACTGGAATGGAATCAAATACATCCAACACGTGGTTTCCAGGGGTTTGATGCCATTCCATGATCTCCGTTAAACACATTATTATGAGCCGTTCTCCCCTCATCAGCTTCCTGTGATCTACAACAACAACACACACACACACACACACACACACACACACACACACACACACACACACACACACACACACACACACACACACACACACACACACGCAGGGCATTAGTAGCCATTGTCACGTCTCATTTTTGAAAGGGCAAGTTTTAAAGAGAAGGGCATTCACCTTTTAGAGAGGACAGAGACATTTATTTTCACCTGACATATCAACCCCTCACACACACACACACACACACACACACACACACACACACACACACACACACACACACACACACACACACACACACACACACACACACACACACACACACACACACGCAAGTTAGTGTTTCAGCTAAAGCGTTTACTTTTAAGTGCATTATGTTATCTCTGTAAAGGTAGCATAGTTACAGGCTTTGGTTTTTCCATTTATGTTTTGACAACATTAGCACGTTAGCACATTAGCACGTTAGCACATTAGCACGTTAGCACATTAGCACGTTAGGCACACCGATTGGTGTCACCTTGTTAGTCAGTATGTGTTTCACCTGTGCTGGCCCGGATGTTATTTGAGAGATGTTGTCTTGAGAGATGTGGAGTGTCAAAAAAAATTCAAAATAAATAATGTATTTTATCTGATCTTCCCTGTTTTCATTTTTGCCTCCACCTTTTTGGTTGGCTTCCTGTCTTTAAGTTTGTTGTGTGTTTTAATTCAATTTTCTTGGGCAGATTTAGTGGGTCTCAGGGTGGGTGTCTTCTCCTTCTGTTTGAGCAACAATTTTGGGCGTTTCTTGCTGGGCAATGTAACAACATGTTTAAATGTTTTGGACACAATGCTAATGTAACATACAGTATAGCTGTGTTTACACAGTCCCCCCAATTCTGGTGTGTATGTGATACCTATCTCATATTTTCCCCATTGCGTAAACAGTAGAAACTACATGTAATCTGATCTTTTGAGTTATGCATCCTAAGTGTTGTGATTTAATTAAGAACTTAAAGACTCTTGTTAGTTGACCTTTATGCCCCTCTTCATTAACACCCCATGATTGGTTTCATGGACTCTCCAATTAATAAACCTCATATGATTGGTGACGTGGACTCACCAATTAATAAACCTCATTTGATTGGTTACATGGACTCTCCAATTAATAAACCTCATATGATTGGTGACATGGACTCACCAATTAATAAACCTCATATGATTGGTTACATGGACTCTCCAATTAAAAAACCTCATATTATTGGTTACATGGACTCTCTAATGAATAAACCTCATATGATTGGTTACAGAGATCCTCCAATTAGCTACACGTTGGTAAGTCATTAAGTCTTAATGGGATCCATTACATGTACATGTGAGTCATTTAGTAGATTCTCTTATCCAGAGAGACTTAAAGTTAGTGAGTCATTTAGTAGACTCTCTTATCCAGAGACACTTAAAGTTAGTGAGTCATTTAGTAGACTCTCTTATCCAGAGACACTTAAAGTTAGTGAGTCATTTAGTAGATTCTCTTATCCAGAGACACTTAAAGTTAGTGAGTCATTTAGTAGACTCTCTTATCCAGAGACACTTAAAGTTAGTGAGTCATTTAGCAGACTCTCTTATCCAGAAAGACTTAAAGTTAGTGAGTCATTTAACAGATGTTACTATGGGATTATTTAAAATACTCGTTGAAGAGGTGTGGTTTCAGATGTTTTTCGAAAGATGGGCAAGGACTCTGCTGTCCTAGCTTCAGGGGGGAAGATGGACAGGGTCTCTGCTGTCCTAGCTTCAGGGGGAAGATGGACAGGGTCTCTGCTGTCCTAGCTTCAGGGGGAAGATGGACAGGGACTCTGCTGTCCTAGCTTCAGGGGGAAGATGGACAGGGACTCTGCTGTCCTAGCTTCAGGGGAAAGATGGACAGGGACTCTGCTGTCCTAGCTTCAGGGGGGACGATGGACAGGGACTCTGCTGTCCTAGCTTCAGGGGAAGATGGACAGGGTCTCTGCTGTCCTAGCTTCAGGGCGGAAGATGGACAGGGTCTCTGCTGTCCTAGCTTCAGGGGGGAAGATGGACAGGGACTCTGCTGTCCTAGCTTCAGGGGGAAGATGGACAGGGTCTCTGCTGTCCTAGCTTTAGGGGGAAGATGGACAGGGATTCTGCTGTCCTAGCTTCAGGGGGAAGATGGACAGGGACTCTGCTGTCCTAGCTTCAGGGGAAGATGGACAGGGACTCTGCTGTCCTAGCTTCAGGGGGAAGATGGACAGGGTCTCTGCTGTCCTAGCTTCAGGGGGAAGATGGACAGGGACTCTGCTGTCCTAGCTTCAGGGGGAAGATGGACAGGGTCTCTGCTGTCCTAGCTTCAGGGGGAAGATGGACAGGGTCTCTGCTGTCCTAGCTTCAGGGGAAAGATGTTTCCACCATTGGGGTACCAGGACAGAGAAGAGCTGTGACTGGGTTGAGCTGCCCTCCCTGTAGGGGTGGGACGGCCAAGAGACCAGAGGCTGCAGAACGGAGTGCTCAGGTTGGGGTGTAGGGTTGGAGGATAGCCTGAAGATAGGGAGGGGCAGTTCATCTTGCTGCTCCGTAGGTAAACACCATGGTCTTGTAGTAGATGCGAGATTTGATTGAAAGCCAGTGGAGTGTGAGGAGGAGCAGGGTGACATGAGAGAACTTGGGAAGGTTGAACACCAGGCGGGCTGCGGAGTCTGTAAGGATCCAACGCTGTAAGGTCATGCAATGTCACAGAGGGGGGAATACTAGGCTTTTACTGTCTACCTATAGATTGTCTCATATCACACACCACTTTCACACCAATCACACACCACGCACACACACACGCACACACACACACACACCAATCACACACACACACACACACACACACACACACACACACACACACACACACACACACACACACACACACCACACACACACACACACACACACGCACTCTTTCAATTATCTCTGTGACAGAGCCCCATTTCTCCCCCCCCCCAGCACCTCTAATCCATGACATGAACGAGGGTTTATCTCATCCCCCTCCCTTCTCCACCCTCTTTCAGTGCAGTACACGTTGAGGACAGTAGTAAAGTATTCATGACTAGTATTGAAATTCTGATAGCATTGGAAATGTATGTACTTGGCCTGAAATGGTGGCCAATACAATAGATGGCTAATAGATTAATGATGATTACCTATTCAGAGTATATTGTCGAGGAAAAGGGACTGTAATACTACACTAGAAAGGGTTAACCATGATAATACTACACTAGAAAGGGTTAACCATGATAATACTACACTAGAAAGGGTTAACCATGATAATACTACACTAGAAAGGGTTAACCATGATAATACTACACTAGAAAGGGTTAACCATGATAATACTACACTAGAAAGGGTTAACCATGATAATACTACACTAGAAAGGGTTAACCATGATAATACTACACTAGAAAGGGTTAACCATGATAATACTACACTAGAAAGGGTTAACCATGATAATACTACACTAGAAAGGGTTAACCATGATAATACTACACTAGAAAGGGTTAACCATGATAATACTACACTAGAAAGGGTTAACCATGATAATACTACACTAGAAAGGGTTAACCATGATAATACTACACTAGAAAGGGTTAACCATGATAATACTACGCTAGAAAGGGTTAACCATGATAATACTACGCTAGAAAGGGTTAACCATGATAATACTACACTAGAAAGGGTTAACCATGATAATACTACACTAGAAAGGGTTAACCATGATAATACTACACTAGAAAGGGTTAACCATGATAACACTACACTAGAAAGGGTTAACCATGATAACACTACACTAGAAAGGGTTAACCATGATAACACTACACTAGAAAGGGTTAACCATGATAATACTACACTAGAAAGGGTTAACCATGATAATACTACACTAGAAAGGGTTAACCATGATAATACTACACTAGAAAGGGTTAACCATGATAATACTACACTAGAAAGGGTTAACCATGATAATACTACACTAGAAAGGGTTAACCATGATAATACTACACTAGAAAGGGTTAACCATGATAATACTACACTAGAAAGGGTTAACCATGATAATACTACACTAGAAAGGGTTAACCATGATAATACTACACTAGAAAGGGTTAACCATGATAATACTACACTAGAAAGGGTTAACCATGATAATACTACACTAGAAAGGGTTAACCATGATAATACTACGCTAGAAAGGGTTAACCATGATAATACTACACTAGAAAGGGTTAACCATGATAATACTACACTAGAAAGGGTTAACCATGATAATACTACACTAGAAAGGGTTAACCATGATAATACTACACTAGAAAGGGTTAACCATGATAATACTACACTAGAAAGGGTTAACCATGATAAACTACACTAGAAAGGGTTAACCATGATAATCACTACACTAGAAAGGGTTAACCATGATAATACTACACTAGAAAGGGTTAACCATGATAATACTACGCTAGAAAGGGTTAACCATGATAATACTACACTAGAAAGGGTTAACCATGATAATACTACAGCTAGAAAGGGTTAACCATGATAATACTACACTAGAAAGGGTTAACCATGATAATACTACACTAGAAAGGGTTAACCATGATACTACTACGCTAGAAAGGGTTAACCATGATAATACTACACTAGAAAGGGTTAACCATGATAATACTACACTAGAAAGGGTTAACCATGATAACACTACGCTAGAAAGGGTTAACCATGATAATACTACGCTAGAAAGGGTTAACCATGATAATACTACACTAGAAAGGGTTAACCATTAAAAACAAACTTTAGATTTCTGGATGTTTGAGAAGGTCCTGAGAACGTTGATATATGCCTTCCTTTGCGCTCAACAAAATAAAATGATGTGAAACGATTTTGCCCAGCGATGGGTTCAAACTAGTGTTGATCAAGAGTCCAAATGCACCGCTCTGACCCGAAGCGTGCCGCTGCAGTTCACAATGCTCCCGCAAGCCATGAGAATACTTCACGATACTTGATGGAAACATTGTTTTCAATTATTTAGTTTTAAGTCTTCCCTAAACCATAGCCCTAACCTTAACCCACTCAAAATGAATACCTACCTCAAAATACCCTTTGAGTTGAGGATATTTTTGCAGAATTCTGCACGCAGAGTCTCAATTGGGTGTTTGTCCCATTTTGTGAGTTATTGGTTGGTGAGCGGACCCCAGACCTCACAACCATAAAGGGCAATGGGTTCTATGACTGATTCAAGTATTTTTAGCCAGATCCTAATTGGTATGTCAGATTTTATGTTCCTTTTGACGGCACTCAAGTACCCTGTTCATTTAAAAGAATAATCTATTTCAATATGCAGCATTATTCCAGTATGCCATTTATGTATGATACCCATGTTTTGTGTTATACCTAATGCCTTTAACAATTGATAGCACCCCACCTCAGTTATTTGGACCGTTGCCTTGTCTCTCAGATCGTTCACATCTTTGTGGAAGTTACCTGTGGCGCTGATGTTTAGGCCAAGGTAGGTATAGTTGTCTGTGTGCTCTAGGGCAACGGTGTCTAGATGGAATTTGTATTTGTGGTCCGGGGTACTGGACTCTCTCTCTCTCCCCCTATCCTTCTCCCCCCCTCTCTCTCCCTCTCTCTCTCTCTCGCTCCCCCTCTCTCTCTCTCCCTCTCCCTCTCTCCCTCTCTCCCCCTACCCCCTCTCTTTCTCTCTCTCTCTCTCTCTCTCTCTCTCTCTCTCTCCCCTATCCCTCTCCCTCTCTCTCTCTCCCCCTATCCCCCTCTCTCTCTCTCTCTCTCTCTCTCTCTCTCTCTCTCCCCTATCCCCCTCCCTCTCTCCCCCTATCCCTCTCTCCTCCCTCTCTCTCCCCCTATCTCTCTCTCTCCCCCTATCCCTCTCTCTCCCCCCCTCGCTCTCTCTCTCTCCCCCTATCCCCCTCTCTCTCTCTCCCCCTATCCCTCTCTCCCCCTATCCCTCTCTCCCCCTATCCCTCTTTCTCTCTCCCCCTTTCTCTCTCCCTCTCTGTGTGTAAGCTCTGTGGGGTCTGCTGGTCTCCAGCGTGGAGTGTTGGTTTGTTAAACAGCTGTCTGAGACGATGACTCTGACGAAGATGGATGGCGCTCCGCTAGGAGAGGAGTCTCTACACACACCAACACACACACACACACACACACACACACACACACACACACACACACACACACACACACACACACACACACACATGCAATCCAACACACACAGAGACACAAACACACACTTTCTTTAAATGTCTCACACCTACTCTTTCACACTCTTCCTCTCTCTCACACAATGTCTTGAGTGCTGAGGGTGTGTATTGAGTTCTAATATGCAAAGTGAGATGTGTGAGATTCCGCACGTCCAGCTGTATTTGGTCACAGACATGTATTAGGCTTCCCAGACGACTACTGATCCCTGTGCTACTACTACTACTACTACTACTACTACTACTACTAATAGTACTAATAGTACTACTACTATTACTACTACTACCACAGCTACTACTACTACTACTACTAATACTACTAATACTACTACTGCTACTGTTCCTACTGTTACTACTACTGTTATTATGTTGATAGGTTGTTGGGTGATGTATTGATAGGGTGTTGGGTGATGTATTGATAGGGTGTTGGGTGATGTATTGATAGGGTGTTGGGTGATGTGTTGATAGGGTGTTGGGTGATGTATTGATAGGGTGTTGGGTGATGTGTTGATAGGGTGTTGGGTGATGTGTTGATAGGGTGATGTATTGATAGGTTGTTGGGTGATGTATTGATAGGGTGTTGGGTGATGTATTGATAGGGTGTTGGGTGATGTATTGATAGGGTGTTGGGTGATGTATTGATAGGTTGTTGGGTGATGTATTGATAGGGTGTTGGGTGATGTGTTGATAGGGTGTTGGGTGATGTGTTGATAGGGTGTTGGGTGATGTGTTGATAGGGTGATGTATTGATAGGTTGTTGGGTGATGTATTGATAGGGTGTTGGGTGATGTATTGATAGGGTGTTGGGTGATGTATTGATAGGGTGTTGGGTGATGTATTGATAGGTTGTTGGGTGATGTATTGATAGGGTGTTGGGTGATGTGTTGATAGGGTGTTGGGTGATGTGTTGATAGGGTGTTGGGTGATGTGTTGATAGGGTGATGTATTGATAGGTTGTTGGGTGATGTATTGATAGGGTGTTGGGTGATGTATTGATAGGGTGTTGGGTGATGTATTGATAGGGTGTTGGGTGATGTATTGATAGGTTGTTGGGTGATATATTGATAGGGTGTTGGGTGATGTGTTGATAGGGTGTTGGGTGATGTGTTGATAGGGTGTTGGGTGATGTGTTGATAGGGTGATGTATTGATAGGTTGTTGGGTGATGTATTGATAGGGTGTTGGGTGATGTATTGATAGGGTGTTGGGTGATGTATTGATAGGGTGTTGGGTGATGTATTGATAGGTTGTTGGGTGATGTATTGATAGGGTGTTGGGTGATGTGTTGATAGGGTGTTGGGTGATGTGTTGATAGGGTGTTGGGTGATGTGTTGATAGGATGATGTATTGATAGGTTGTTGGGTGATGTATTGATAGGGTGTTGGGTGATGTATTGATAGGGTGTTGGGTGATGTATTGATAGGGTGTTGGGTGATGTGTTGATAGGGTGTTGGGTGATGTATTGATAGGGTGTTGGGTGATGTGTTGATAGGGTGATGTATTGATAGGTTGTTGGGTGATGTATTGATAGGGTGTTGGGTGATGTATTGATAGGGTGTTGGGTGATGTGTTGATAGGGTGTTGGGTGATGTATTGATAGGGTGTTGGGTGATGTGTTAGGTTGTTGGGTGATGTGTTGCCAGCTAAGAAGACAAGTGGCGGAGGATTAGCGATAGAGGATACATCTGAAAAATGATAATAACAAACACCCTGCTATGTGTGTGTGTGTGTGTGTGTGTGTGTGTGTGTGTGTGTGTGTGTGTGTGTGTGTGTGTGACCTGTCATCTCGAACCCAGTCAGCCTCTTATGTAACTCTGCTGTGTCTGTCAGAAGAGAAACGATTAACTTAGTTCATACTCTCTCCTTGTCTCTCTCTTTGTCTCTCTCTCTTTGTCTCTCTCTTTGTCTCTCTCTCTTTGTCTCTCTCTTTGTCTCTCTCTTTGTCTCTCTCTCTCTTTGTCTCTCTCTTTGTCTCTCTCTTTGTCTCTCTCTCTCTTTGTCTCTCTCTCTCTTTGTCTCTCTCTCTTTGTCTCTCTCTCTTTGTCTCTCTCTTTGTCTCTCTCTCTCTTTGTCTCTCTCTTTGTCTCTCTGTTTTATCTCTCTCTTTGTCTCTCTCTTTGTCTCTCTCTCTTTGTCTCTCTCTCTCTTTCTGTTTTCCCGCGAGTCATTCAGTGATCACTGGCTGTCTGTTTCAAATGAGATGAAGGGATTATGAGTTGAGACACACATATACACACTAATCTGCAATTATATCTCATCATCCTGGGAGAAAATATTACACACCACTGATCAAATGTTAGGACAAATATATTTCAGCTCAGTGATGATAGTACTGTGTGTATTTGAGCTCAGTGATGATAGTACTGTGTGTACTTGAGCTCAGTGATGATAGTACTGTGTGTATTTTCTTTTTGTAGGTTCAGTTATCGCTCTCCTTCATTTCTGAAGCATCACTGTTCTGGAACAAACATTGCTAGCACGCACAGGTCTAGAGAGAGGGAGAGAGAGACTCAGAAATCAAAGAGAGAGAGAGAGAGATACTGGAATACTGTTTTACTGATGATCTGGTTCTTCTGTCACCAACCAAGGAGGACCTACAGCAGCACCTAGATCTTCTGCACAGATTCTGTCAGCCATGGGCCCTGACAGTAAATCTCAGTAAGAGCAAAAATAATGGTGTACCAATTTTTTTTCTAATAGCCTAGACAACAAATGCAAATTCTATCTAGACTCTGTTGCCCTAGAGCACACAAATAATTATACCTACCTCTGCCTAAATATCAACACAAGGCTGTGAAGGATCTAAGAGACAAGGGAAGAAGAGCCTTCTATGACATCAGAAGGAACATAACACTCAACATTCTAATTATGATCTGGCAACAAAAAAAAACATTTGAATCTGTTATAGAACTCATTGCCCTCTATGGTTGTGAGGTCTGTGGTCCGCTCAACAACCAATAATTCACAAAATGAGACAAACACCCAATTGAGACTCTGCATGCAGAATTCTGCAACGATATACTTTGTGTACAACGTAAAACACCAAACAATGCAGATCAGAATTTGGACTATATCCACTAGTTATCAACATCCAGAAAAAGAGCAGTTCAATTCTACAACCATAGAAGCAGATACCCGCGTGCCATCTCCTCATTGGTTAAACCCACGTGCCATCTCCTCATTGGTTATACCCGCGTGCCATCTCCTCATTGGTTAAACCCACGTGCCATCTCCTCATTGGTTATACCCACGTGCCATCTCCTCATTGGTTATACCCACGTGCCATCTCCTCATTGGTTATACCCACGTGGGTGATTTAAAGATGAACAGAGGATGGTCATGGTAACACACCTATAACAGTTAGATGCCAATCGCCATATAAAGTCCAAAGATGAAAAAACCTGGAAGGAGGAGAGATGACTAGAAACGATTCGGTTGGCTGTTTTATGTGTGGATTAAATTGTGGGAGTAGAGGACCTTGTGCATTTCAGGTAAAATAACAACTCAACATTTATATCTCAGGACAAATTAACTAGCAACAGCAAGCTAGCTAAATAGGACAAATTAGCTAGCAACAGCAAGCTAGCTAGCTAAAAAGGCCAAATTAGCTTGCGGCTTTCAACCTGCATGTCGTGATCGCGTTTGGAGTGGGGGGCCAAAATCCGGTTTGGGTATAGTGTCAGCCAGCTGGTTCTGGAGCTCTGTTGACAAACACAAACATACCCAACCAAATTATGAGAAAAATAAATACATTATTACTTGACACGTTGGAAAGAATTAACAAAAAAATTGAGTAAACTAGAATGCTATTTGGCCCTAAACAGAGAGTACACAGTAGCAGAATACCTGACCACTGTGACTGACCCAAAATTAAAGAAATCTTTGACTATGTACAGACTCAGTGAGCATAGCCTTGCTATTGAGAAAGACCCGCCGTAGGCAGACCTGGCTCTCAAGAGAAGACAGGCTATGTGCAACACTGCCCACAAAATGAGGTGGAAACTGAGATGCACTTCCTAACCTCCTGCCAAATGTATGACCATATTAGAGACACATATTTCCCAAAGATCACACAGACCTACAAAGAAATGGAAAACAAACTAAACATTGATAAACTCCCATATCTACTGGGTGAAATACCACAGTGTACCATCACAGCAGCAAGATTTGTGGCCCGTTGCCACAAGAAAAAGGTGACCAGTGGAGCACAAACAACATTGTAAATGCAACCTATAATTATCTGTTTATTTATGTTCCCTTTCATACTTCAACTATTTGCACATTGTGACAACACTGTACATAGCAAATAATATAACATTTAAAATGTTTATATTCTTTAAAAACTTTTTAATGTCGTGTTTTCTAATGTTTCCCTTGTTTATTTCCCTTTTGTTTATTGTCTATTCCATTTGGTTTGGCAATGTAAACTTATGTTCCCATGCCAATAAATCCCTTTAAATTGATTGAATTGAGAGAGAGAGAAAGAGAGAGAGAGAGAGAGAGAGAGAGAGAGAGAGAGAGAGAGAGAGAGAGAAATATGTATCGTAACAGTGCCTTCGGAAAGTATTCAGACCCCTACACTTTTTACACATTTTGTTACGTTACAACCTTATTCTTAAATGGATAAAAAAAATTTGATCCTCAGCAATCTACAAAAACATATCCCATAATGGTAATTCATAAAAAAAAATATATATATATCTTATTTACATAAGTATTCAGACCCTTTGCTATGAGACTCAAAACTGAGCTCAGGTGCATCCTGTTTCCATTGATCATCCTTGAGATTTTTCTACAACTTGATTGGAGTCCACCTGTGGTAAATTCAATTGATTGGACGTCTGTAGCCATGACGTGCTTTGAAAGGCTGGTCATGGCTCACATCAACAACAGCATCCTAGAAATCCTAGACCCATTCCAATGTGCATACAGCCCCAACAGATCCACAGATGATGCAGTCTCTATTGCATTCAACACTGCCCTTTCCTACCTGGACAAAAGGAACAACCTATGTGAGAATGCTATTCATTGATTACAGCTCAGCGTTCAACACCATAGTGCCCTCAAAGCTCATCTATAAGCTAAGGACCCTGGGGCTAAACACATCCCTCTTCAACTGGATTATGGACTTCCTGACGGGCTGCCCCCAGGTGGTAAGGGTGGGTAACAACACATCCGCCATGCTGATCCTCAATGCAGGGGTCCCTTAGGGGTGCCCCCTCCTGTACTCCCTGTTCACTCATGACTACACGGCCAGACTCCAACACCATCATTAAATTTGCCAAATACACAACAATGTTAGGCCTGATCACCGACAACAACGAGACAGCCTATAGGGAGGAGGTCAGAGACCTGGCCGTGTGGTGCCAGGACAACAACCTCTCCCTCAACGTGATCAAGACAAAGGAGATGATTGTGGACTACAGGAAAAAGAGGACTGAGCACGCCCCCATTCTCATCGACGGGGCTGCAGTGGAGCAGGTTGAGAGCTTCAGGTAACTTGGCGTCCACATCACCAACAAATTATCATGATCCAAGCACACCATGACAGTTGTGAAGCGGGCACGACAAAATCTATTCCCCCTCAGGAGACTGAAAAGATTTGACATGGGTCCTCAGATCCTCAAAAGGTTATACAGCTGCACCATCGAGAGCATCCTGACTAGTTGCATCACTGCCTGGTATGGCAACTGCTCGGCCTCCGACCTTAAGGCACTACAGAGGGTAGTGCGAACGGCCCAGTACATCACTGGGGCCAAGATTCCTGCCATCCAGAACCTCTATATCAGGCGGTGTCAGAGGAAGGCCCTTAAAATTGTCAAAGACTCCAGCCACCCTAGTCATAGACTGTTCTCCCTGCTACCACACGGCAAGCGGTACCGGAGCGCCAAGTCTAGGTCCAAAAGGCTTCTAAGCATCTTCTAGCCCCAAGCCATAAGACTCCTGAACATCTAGTCAAATGGCTACCCAGTCTATTTGCATTGCCCTCCCCTCTCCACACCACTGGCACTCTCTGTTATCATCTATGCATAGTCACTTTAATGAACTCTACCTACATGTACATACTACCTCAACTAACCGGTGCCCCCACACATTGACTCTGTACCGGCACCACCTTGTATATATTGTTATTTTTTACTGCTGCTTTTTAATTACT
Organism: Salmo salar; assembly: GCF_965601325.2. NCBI lineage: Eukaryota > Metazoa > Chordata > Actinopteri > Salmoniformes > Salmonidae > Salmo > Salmo salar. The sequence continues at coordinate 121,573,084 of NC_138301.1, read as the reverse complement.
TGTTACTTTTATCTCTTATTCTTATCCGTATTTTTTTAAACTGCACTGTCAGTTAGGGGCTCGCAAGTAAGTATTTCACTGTTGTATTTGGAGCATGTGACTAATACAATTTGATTTGATTTGGAAAGGCACACACCTGTTTTTATAACATCCCACAGTTGACAGTGCATGTAAGAGCAACAAAACAAGCCATGAGGTCGAAGGAACTGTCCGTAGAGCTCCGAGACAGGATTGTGTCGAGGCACAGATCTGGGGAAGGGTACCAAAAAATGTCTGCAGCATTGAAGGTCCCCAAGAACACAGTGGCCTCCATCATTCTTAAATGGAAGAAGTTTGGAACCACCAAGACTCTTCCTTGAGCTGGCCGCCCGGCCAAACTGAGCAATCGGAGGAGAAGGGCTTTGGTCAGGGAGGCGACCAAGAACCCGATGGTCACTCTGACAGAACTCCAGAGTTCCTCTGTGGAGATGGGAGAACCTTCCAGAAGGACAACCATCTCTGCAGCACTCCAGAGTTCCTCTGTGGAGATGGGAGAACCTTCCAGAAGGACAACCATCTCTGCAGCACTCCACCAATCAGGCCTTTATGGTAGAGTGGCCAGACGGAAGCCACTCCTCAGTAAAAGGCACATGACAGCCCGCTTGGAGTTTGCCAAAAGGCACCTAAAGAGACTCGGACCATGAGAAACAATATTCTCTGGTCTGATGAAACCAATATTGAACTCTTTGGCCTGCATGCCAAGTGTCACGTCTGGAGGAAACCTGGCAGCATTCCTACGGTGAAGAATGGTGGTGGCAGCATCATGCTGTGGGGATGTTTTTCAGCGGCAGGGACTGGGAGACTAGTCAGGATTGAGGGAAAGGTGAACGGAGCAAAGTACAGAGAGATCCTTGATGAAAACCTGCTCCAGAGCACTCAGGACCTCAGACTGGGGGAAAGGTTCACCTTCTAACAGGACAACGACCCTCAGCACACAGCCAAGACAACGCAGGAGTGGCTTCAGGACAAGTCTCTGAATGTCCTTGAGTGGCCCAGCCAGAGACCGGACTTGAACCCGATCGAACTTCTCTAACATCTCTGAAGAGACCTGAAAACAGCTGTTCAGTGACGCTCCCCATCCAACCTGACAGAGCTTGAGAGGATCTGCAGAGAAGAATGGGAGAAACTCCCCAAATACAGGTGTACCAAACTTGTAGCGTCATACCCAAGAAGACTCGAGGCTGTGATCGCTGCCAAAGGTGCTTCAACAAAGTACTGAGTAAAGGGTCTGAATACTTATGTAAATATGATATTTAAGTTTGTTATTTTTACAAATTTGCAAAAATGTCTACAAACCTGTTTTTGCTTTGTCATTATAGGGTATTGTGTGTAGATTTATGAGGGGGGAAAAAACTATTTAATCAATTTGAGACTAAAACTGTAACGCACCAAAATGTGGAACAAGTCAAGCAGTCTTATCTTTTTGTTTACTGTTAATTTCTAATACATTTTTGGTGATAAATGTATTTCTTATCCATTTTGTTTATCGTTTATTTTCACTTGCATTGGCAATGTAAACATGTGTTTCCCTTTGCCAGTAAAGCCCTTTAAATTCTATTGAATTCTATCAGCAACAACTCTCCTAAAGCTTTCAGACTCTCACTTCAGAGAACAACATGAATAAAACAGTAAGACAGGGACACAGAAACACAATTTTTACTCTTTAGGATTACTAGAAAAATAACCTAAAGCCTGAATCCTCATTGCAGACAGAACCTGCCACTGTGTAAGGGGGAAATGACAGTAATCACAAACCACTAGAAATTGGAGGACACTACCAATGGAGTGTGTATGTGTGTGTGTGTGTGTGTGTTTGTGTGTGTGTGTGTGTGTGCGTTCGAGCGTGTGTGTATGTGTGCTCTGTGTGCATCTGTGTGTGTGTGTGTGCGTTCGAGCGTGTGTGTATGTGTGCTCTGTGTGCATCTGTGTGTGTGTGTGTGCGTTCGAGCGTGTGTGTATGTGTGCTCTGTGTGCATCTGTGTGTGTGTGTGTGTGTGCGTTCGAGCGTGTGTGTATGTGTGCTCTGTGTGCATCTGTGTGCATCTGTGTGTGTGTGTGTGTGTGTGTGTGTGTGTGTGTGTGTGTGTGCGTGTGTGTGTGTGTGTGCACTAGCCTGATAGCATGCCAGCCCTTGCTTGCCAGAGGACAGGAGCCAGGGGCAGGCCATAAAACCTTAATGTGATGCTCCATATTGAAGACGTGCCTAAGTCCACACACACACACAGAGCACACATACACACACGCTCGAACGCACACACACACACACACACACACACACACACACACACACACACACACACACACACACACACACACACACACACACACACACACACACACACACACACACACACACACAGATGGGCAGTGTTTCTATTACATTCTATTACATGTATTTGAAATGTATTTAATGTATTGTATTTAAACTACTAGTATTTAGTCATTTGAAAGACACTGGGCTGAACTAAAGACATAAATTGACTAGGCATCAGGATAGATAATAATAAGGTATTTGAGGTAGATATGTCCATGAAGGTAAAATGACTAGGCATCAGGATAGATAATAATAAGGTATTTGAGGTAGATATGTCCATGAAGGCAGGTTAAAGTGACTAGGCATCAGGATAGATAATAATGAGGTATTTGAGGTAGATATGTACATGACCAAAAGTATGTGGACACCTTTCAAATACCTCATACCCCTACACATGGATCTGGTACTCCCTGTATATAGCTCCACATTGATCTGGTACTTCCTGTATATAGCTCCACATTGATTTGGTACTGGTACTTCCTGTATATAGCTCCACATTGATCTGGTACTTCCTGTATATAGCTCCACATTGATCTGGTACTCCCTGTATATAGCTCCACATTGATCTGGTACTTCCTGTATATAGCTCCACATTGATTTGGTACTGGTACTTCCTGTATATAGCTCCACATTGATCTGGTACTTCCTGTATATAGCTCCACATTGATCTGGTACTTCCTGTATATAGCTCCACATTGATCTGGTACTTCCTGTATATAGCTCCACATTGATCTGGTACTTCCTGTATATAGCTCCACATTGATCTGATACTTCCTGTATATAGCTCCACATTGATCTGGTACTTCCTGTATATAGCGCCACATTGATCTGGTACTTCCTGTACATAGCTCCACATTGATCTGGTACTTCCTGTACATAGCTCCACATTGATCTGGTACTTCCTGTATATAGCTCCACATTGATCTGGTACTGGTACTCCCTGTATATAGCTCCACATTGATCTGGTACTTCCTGTATATAGCTCCACATTGATCTGGTACTTCCTGTATATAGCTCCATTCTTGTGTACTTTATTCCTCTTACGTTAATATTTAAATTATTATTTTTTTAACTCTGCATCGTTGGCTCGTAAGCAACTGCTTCACGGTAAAGTGTACGCATGTGGCGCATGTGAAAAATACAATTTGATTTGATTTTAGTATTTTATGTCAGGGCCATATGGTTGCACACGCAAATGTCTGCATGAGTGTGCATTCCTCCATGCATTCGTTTGTGTGTGTGTGTATGTGTATGTGTGTGTGTGTGTGTGTGTGTGTGTGGTGTGTGGTGTGTGTGTGTGTGTGTGTGTGTGTGTGTGTGTGTGTGTGTGTGTGTGTGCGTGCCTTGCAGTCTGTGATGTGGAGAAGAGAAGAGAGGAGCTGAACGCTGTGTACAAATTGATTCCTTTAAAGGAGAATACCCCCAGGTCTCTCTCTCTGTTTTCCCAACTCGTCTACTGTGGAGAGACACACACGCACACACACACACACACACACACACATGCAGGAGAGAGGGGAAGGGGGAACGCAGAACAACACAGAGAACAAAGAAACAAAAGGAAAGAAAACAGCCATCAGAAATGGTTTTATGTTCATGAAAAGTAATAGCAACGCTGGCAAAAAACAAACATGAGTTAGTATTTATTCTCTGATTACATCTACCTGTATATATATATATATATATATATATATATATACTTAACAAAAATATGAACACATCATGCAACAATTTCAAAAGATTTTACTGTGTTACAGAAATCTGTGGATTTCACATGACTGGGAATACAGATATGCATCTGTTGGTCACATATACCTTTAAAAAAACAGGTAGGGGCCTGGGACAGAAAACCAGTCAGTATCTGGTGTGACTAGCATTTGTCTCATGCAGCGTGACACATCACCTTCACATAGAGTTGATCAGGCTGTAGTATCAGTAGCAGTAACAGTAACAGTAACAGTAGCAGTAACAGTGACAGTAACATTAGTAGTAACAGTAGTAGTAACAGTATCATTAACCATAACAGTAGTAGTAACAGTAACAGTAACAGTAACAGTAGTAGTAACAGTAACAGTAGCAGTAGTAGTAACAGTAGCAGTAACAGTAGCAGTAACAGTAGTAGTAACAGTAACAGTAACAGTAGTAGTAACTGTAGTAGTAACAGTAGCAGTAACAGTAGTACTAACAGTAACAGTAACTGTAGTAGTAACAGTAGTAGTAACAGTAACAGTAACAGTAGTAGTAACAGTAGCAGTAACAGTAGCAGTAACAGTAGTACTAACAGTAACAGTAACTGTAGTAGTAACAGTAGTAGTAACAGTAACAGTAGCAGTAACAGTAACAGTAACAGTAGTAGTAACAGTAACAGTAGTAGTAACAGTAACAGTAGTAGTAACAGTATCATTAACCATAACAGTAGTAGTAACAGTAACAGTAACAGTAACAGTAGTAGTAACAGTAACAGTAGCACTAACAGTAGTAGTATCAGTAACAGTAACAGTAGTAGTAACAGTAGCAGTAACAGTAGCAGTAACAGTAGTACTAACAGTAACAGTAACAGTAGTAGTAACAGTGGCAGTAACAGTAGTAGTAACAGTAGTACTAACAGTAACAGTAACAGTAACAGTAGTAGTAACAGTAACAGTAGTAGTAACAGTAGTACTAACAGTAACAGTAACAGTAGTAGTAACAGTAACAGTAACAGTAGTAGTAACAGTAGCAGTAACAGTAACAGTAACAGTAGTAGTAACAGTAACAGTAACTGTAGTAGTAACAGTAACTGTAGCAGTAACAGTAGTAGTAACAGTAACAGTAACAGTAGTAGTAACAGTAACAGTAACAGTAGTAGTAACAGTAACAGTAACAGTAGTAGTAACAGTAACAGTAACAGTAGTAGTAACAGTAGTAGTAACAGTAACAGTAACAGTAGTAGTAACAGTAACAGTAACAGCAGTAGTAACAGTAACAGTAACAGTAACAGTAACAGCAGTAGTAACAGTAACAGTAACAGTAACAGTAGTAGTAACAGTAGCAGTAACAGTAACAGTAGTAGTAACAGTAACAGTAACAGTAACAGCAGTAGTAACAGTAACAGTAACAGTAACAGTAACAGCAGTAGTAACAGTAACAGTAACAGTAACAGTAGTAGTAACAGTAACAGTAACAGTAGTAGTAACTGTAACAGTAACTGCAGTAGTAACAGTAGTAGTAACAGTAACTGTAGCAGTAACAGTAGTAGTAACAGTAGTAGTAACAGTAACAGTAACAGTAGTAGTAACAGTAACAGTAACAGTAACAGTAACAGTATCAGTAACAGTAACAGTAGCAGTAACTGTAGCAGTAACAGTAACAGTAACAGTAGTAGTAACTGTAACAGTAACTGTAGTAGTAACAGTAGTAGTAGCAGTAACAGTAGTAGTAACAGTAGTAGTAACAGTAACAGTAGCAGTAACAGTAACAGTAGTAGTAACAGTAACAGTAACAGTAACAGTAGTAGTAACAGTAACAGTAACAGTAACAGTAACAGTAGTAGTAACAGTAACTGTAGCAGTAACAGTAGTAGTAACAGTAGTAGTAACAGTAACAGTAGTAGTAACAGTAACAGTAACAGTAACAGTAGTAGTAACAGTAACAGTAACAGTAACAGTAGCAGTAACTGTAGCAGTAACAGTAACAGTAGTAGTAACTGTAACAGTAACTGTAGTAGTAACAGTAGTAGTAGCAGTAACAGTAGTAGTAACAGTAGTAGTAACAGTAACAGTAGCAGTAACAGTAGTAGTGGCAGTAACCGAAGCCAGTGCCATGGAACCCTACTGAAGGTAATGGGTTTTGTGCCTACCCAAATAAAATGGTAAATATGTGTAAAAAAGATATGTATTTCCTGAGTTTTATGATCTTTTCACTGTGAGGTGCACATGACAAATACACTTTGATTTGATCTCCTAGATTTAGGACAGACACTTCAAAACCTTATTCCTTGTGATTTATTTTTTGACTATCCTTTTTGGCCATTTTTGTGTTTCTATGGGCTATAGTAGTAGTGAAGGCCAAAATCTATATTGTTTTTTGATATGTAAAGTGGTCCTAAAATACAAAATCAAATAGCTAAACAATCCATAATATAACCATCTTAAAACAATTCCATATGTCACTTTAGTATCCCCTACCCCTCCCCCAAAGTCTTAGACTCTTAAAGAATTAACAGCCAATGTTTACTTTTTTTGTATGTGGGGCTGTGACAGTCAATTGCAAATGAGTCTGACATAATGTCTCTTACCTCATAATGTCTCTTACCTCATAATGTCTCTTACCTCATAATGTCTCGTACCTCATAATGTCTCTTACCTCTTAATGTCTCTTACCTCATAATGTCTCTTACCTCATAATGTCTCTTACCTCATAATGTCTCTTACCTCATAATGTCTCTTACCACATAATGTCTCTTACCTCATAATGTCTCTTACCTCATAATGTCTCGTACCTCATAATGTCTCTTACCTCATAATGTCTCGTACCTCATAATGTCTCGTACCTCATAATGTCTCTTACCTCACCATCACCAATGAGAAGGATGTACTTGATGCATGTCGCGTCAGATCTTCTCAAAATCAGGGGTCGTCGTCAAAAGTGTGCGCCTCATCTCTGCTGTCGTATCCAACCTGGATGGATATTTGGTTTTAATGTAGATTCGAACACCGCTGAACCTGGCTTCACACAGATATGAGCTGGCGAAGGGTACCATGAGTTTTATAATGCTCTAAGGGAGACGATAGGGGTGTTCCCGTTGAGTCAGGGACTAAAACTCCTTCGTAGTGACCCGTGAATGCGTTGTCTGCAGCATTCGGTCACATGACAGCTCGAAAAGGCCGCTCTTGACTGTTGCACTTGAAATAATTCCGATTCAAGCGCGAAGGTCAAGTGCTGCCTTTTCCCACAATCTACTAAAGGATCTCTGGTTGAATTTTATCTTTTAGGTTTTAAACATTTTCATTTTGATTTTTACAGTTAACCACATTACAATGATTTTGAGATACAAACACAATATATATATATATATTTATTTATTTATTTATTTAATTATTATAATTTTTTGGGGGGGGTTGAAATTATCCCGCGACCACAACTTGTGGAATCGCTGGACTAGATCCAGTGATTGAATAACATTAAGTGTACGCCCCAGATGGCACCTTTTGTAGTTTAATACAATGACCAGATCTTATTGTGTGCTGGGGTCCAGTTGGAACAGAACAGTGAACTACAAATGGACCGAGATGCCTGTTGGGATAAAGCCCTGCTGGGGTCCAGTTGGAACAGAACAGTGAAATAAATAACAGTCATATTTGCAGACTGGATAGATCTATTAGTGTTTCCAACTTGTCCAACTATAATGGGGTGTCAATAAATGACATTAAATTTCACATTTCTATGTTGATTATTTAGCAGATGCTCTTATCCAGAGCCACTTACAGCCAACATATGGATTTCATTGCATAATTATGGTAATCATTTCTGGATGTTGTTTTTTTGGTACTCTGCTAATCAGTGATTACCTCATGATAACAAATAAGGAAATAATTATTCATTTTCATGTTTTTCAAACTGCAAGATAATGTGCTAGACATTTCCCTTTCTAATCAAAATCTTATTTTGTTATATTTTCCCTAGAGTGTGGATATGAATTTAACATATATTTTATAGAGTGTGGATATGAATTTAACAATATATTTTATAGAGTGTGGATATGAATTTAACATGTATTTTTATAGAGTGTGGATATGAATTTAACATATATTTTATAGAGTGTGGATATGAATTTAACAATATATTTTATAGAGTGTGGATATGAATTTAACATATATTTTATAGAGTGTGGATATGAATTTAACATATATTTTATAGAGTGTGGATATGAATTTAACAGTATATTATCCCTAGAGTGTGGATATGAATTTAACATTATATTTTCCCTAGAGTGTGGATTTAACATATATTTTATAGAGTGTGAATATGAATTTAACATATATTTTATAGAGTGTGGATGTGAATTTAACATATATTTTATAGAGTGTGGATATGAATTTAACATTATATTTTTTCCTAGAGTGTGGATATGAATTTAACATTATATTTTATAGAGTGTGGATGTGAATTTAACATTATATTTTATAGAGTGTGGATATGAATTTAACATATATTTTATAGAGTGTGGATATGAATTTAACATTATATTTTATAGAGTGTGGATATGAATTTAACATATATTTTATAGAGTGTGGATATGAATTTAACAATATATTTTATAGAGTGTGGATATGAATTTAACATATATTTTATAGAGTGTGGATATGAATTTAACATATATTTTATAGAGTGTGGATATGAATGTAACATTATATTTTTTCCTAGAGTGTGGATATGAATTTAACATTATATTTTATAGAGTGTGGATGTGAATTTAACATTATATTTTATAGAGTGTGGATATGAATTTAACATATATTTTATAGAGTGTGGATATGAATTTAACAATATATTTTATAGAGTGTGGATATGAATTTAACATTATATTTTATAGAGTGTGGATATGAATTTAACAATATATTTTATAGAGTGTGGATATGAATTTAACATTATATTTTATAGAGTGTGGATATGAATTTAACAATATATTTTATAGAGTGTGGATATGAATTTAACATTATATTTTTTCCTAGAGTGTGGATATGAATTTAACATTATATTTTATAGAGTGTGGATATGAATTTAACATTATATTTTTTCCTAGAGTGTGGATATGAATTTAACATTATATTTTATAGTGTGTGGATATGAATTTAACATTATATTTTATAGAGTGTAGATGTGAATTTAACATATATTTTATAGAGTGTGGATATGAATTTAACATATATTTTATAGAGTGTGGATATGAATTTAACATTATATTTTATAGAGTGTGGATATGAATTTAACATATATTTTATAGTGTGTGGATGTGAATTTAACATTATATTTTATAGAGTGTGGATATGAATTTAACATATATTTTATAGAGTGTGGATATGAATTTAACATTATATTTTATAGAGTGTGGATATGAATTTAACATATATTTTATAGTGTGGATATGAATTTAACAATATATTTTATAGAGTGTGGATATGAATTTAACATATATTTTATAGAGTGTGGATATGAATTTAACAATATATTTTATAGAGTGTGGATATGAATTTAACATTATATTTTATAGAGTGTGGATATGAATTTAACAATATATTTTATAGAGTGTGGATATGAATTTAACATTATATTTTATACAGTGTGGATATGAATTTAACAATATATTTTATAGAGTGTGTATATGAATTTAACATTATATTTTTTCCTAGAGTGTGGATATGAATTTAACATTATATTTTATAGAGTGTGGATATGAATTTAACATTATATTTTTTCCTAGAGTGTGGATATGAATTTAACATTATATTTTATAGAGTGTGGATATGAATTTAACATTATATTTTATAGAGTGTGGATATGAATTTAACATGTATTTTTATAGAGTGTGGATATGAATTTAACATATATTTTATAGAGTGTGGATATGAATTTAACAATATATTTTATAGAGTGTGGATATGAATTTAACATATATTTTATAGAGTGTGGATATGAATTTAACAGTATATTATCCCTAGAGTGTGGATATGAATTTAACATTATATTTTCCCTAGAGTGTGGATTTAACATATATTTTATAGAGTGTGAATATGAATTTAACATATATTTTATAGAGTGTGGATGTGAATTTAACATATATTTTATAGAGTGTGGATATGAATTTAACATTATATTTTTTCCTAGAGTGTGGATATGAATTTAACATTATATTTTTTCCTAGAGTGTGGATATGAATTTAACATTATTTTTTATAGAGTGTGGATATGAATTTAACATTATATTTTATAGAGTGTGGATGTGAGTTTAACATTATATTTTATAGAGTGTGGATATGAATTTAACATATATTTTATAGTGTGGATATGAATTTAACATATATTTTATAGAGTGTGGATATGAATTTAACATTATATTTTATAGAGTGTGGATATGAATTTAACATATATTTTATAGAGTGTGGATATGAATTTAACAATATATTTTATAGAGTGTGGATATGAATTTAACATATATTTTATAGAGTGTGGATATGAATGTAACATTATATTTTTTCCTAGAGTGTGGATATGAATTTAACATTATATTTTATAGAGTGTGGATATGAATTTAACATTATATTTTATAGAGTGTGGATGTGAATTTAACATTATATTTTATAGAGTGTGGATATGAATTTAACATATATTTTATAGAGTGTGGATATGAATTTAACATATATTTTATAGAGTGTGGATATGAATTTAACATTATATTTTATAGAGTGTGGATATGAATTTAACATATATTTTATAGAGTGTGGATATGAATTTAACAATATATTTTATAGAGTGTGGATATGAATTTAACATATATTTTATAGAGTGTGGATATGAATTTAACAATATATTTTATAGAGTGTGGATATGAATTTAACATTATATTTTATAGAGTGTGGATATGAATTTAACAATATATTTTATAGAGTGTGGATATGAATTTAACATCATATTTTATAGAGTGTGGATATGAATTTAACAATATATTTTATAGAGTGTGGATATGAATTTAACATTATATTTTTTCCTAGAGTGTGGATATGAATTTAACATTATATTTTATAGAGTGTGGATATGAATTTAACATTATATTTTTTCCTAGAGTGTGGATATGAATTTAACATTATATTTTATAGTGTGTGGATATGAATTTAACATTATATTTTATAGAGTGTAGATGTGAATTTAACATATATTTTATAGAGTGTGGATATGAATTTAACATATATTTTATAGAGTGTGGATATGAATTTAACATTATATTTTATAGAGTGTGGATATGAATTTAACATATATTTTATAGTGTGTGGATGTGAATTTAACATTATATTTTATAGAGTGTGGATATGAATTTAACATATATTTTATAGAGTGTGGATATGAATTTAACATTATATTTTATAGAGTGTGGATATGAATTTAACATATATTTTATAGTGTGGATATGAATTTAACAATATATTTCATAGAGTGTGGATATGAATTTAACATATATTTTATAGAGTGTGGATATGAATTTAACAATATATTTTATAGAGTGTGGATATGAATTTAACATTATATTTTATAGAGTGTGGATATGAATTTAACAATATATTTTATAGAGTGTGGATATGAATTTAACATTATATTTTATAGAGTGTGGATATGAATTTAACAATATATTTTATAGAGTGTGGATATGAATTTAACATTATATTTTTTCCTAGAGTGTGGATATGAATTTAACATTATATTTTATAGAGTGTGGATATGAATTTAACATTATATTTTTTCCTAGAGTGTGGATATGAATTTAACATTATATTTTATAGTGTGTGGATATGAATTTAACATTATATTTTATAGAGTGTAGATGTGAATTTAACATATATTTTATAGAGTGTGGATATGAATTTAACATATATTTTATAGAGTGTGGATATGAATTTAACATATATTTTATAGAGTGTGGATATGAATTTAACATATATTTTATAGTGTGTGGATGTGAATTTAACATTATATTTTATAGAGTGTGGATATGAATTTAACATTATATTTTATAGAGTGTAGATGTGAATTTAACATATATTTTATAGAGTGTGGATGTGAATTTAACATTATATTTTCCCTAGAGTGTAGATGTGAATTTAACATTATATTTTATAGAGTGTGGATGTGAATTTAACATTATATTTTATAGAGTGTGGATATGAATTTAACATATATTTTATAGTGTGTGGATGTGAATTTAACATTATATTTTCCCTAGAGTGTGGATGTGAATTTAACATTATATTTTTCCTAGAGTGTGGATGTGAATTTAACATTATATTTTATAGAGTGTGGATGTGAATTTAACATTATATTTTATAGAGTGTGGATGTGAATTTAACATAATATTTTCCCTAGAGTGTGGATATGAATTTAACATTATATTTTTTCCTAGAGTGTGGATATGAATTTAACATACATTTTATAGTGTGGATATGAATTTAACATTATATTTTCCCTAGAGTGTGGATATGAATTTAACATTACATTTTTCCTAGAATGTGGATATGAATTTAACATTATATTTTTTCCTAGAGTGTGGATATGAATTAACATAAAAATGTAAAAATGTAACATTATATTTTATAGAGTGTGGATATGAATTTAACATTATATTTTATAGAGTGTGGATATGAATTTAACATTATATTTTATAGAGTGTAGATGTGAATTTAACATTATATTTTCCCTAGAGTGTGGATGTGAATTTAACATTATATTTTATAGAGTGTAGATGTGAATTTAACATTATATTTTCCCTAGAGTGTGGATGTGAATTTAACATTATATTTTATAGAGTGTGGATATGAATTTAACATTATATTTTATAGAGTGTGGATATGAATTTAACATTATATTTTTTTAGTGTGGATATGAATTTCACAGATTTTTTCTTGAGTGGGAGAATGAATTTAATATATTTTTTCTAGAGTGTGGATATGAATTTAACAGTATATTTTATAGAGTGTGGATGTGAATTTAACATATATTTTATAGAGTGTAGATGTGAATTTAACATTATATTTTTCCTAGAGTGTGGATGTGAATTTAACATATATTTTATAGAGTGTAGATGTGAATTTAACATTATATTTATTCCATTAGTAGTGCATTACCATAACGCATCACCTTGGGTTAATGGTCCTTAAATGACATTTGGATATTTTAACTTTATTCATTGTTGGAAGCCCCTAAAGTACTGAGAGCGGAGTCCAGACACCTTCCCATTAATGCATTTAGGATGATTTGTCCGATATTATCGTTAGGTGTCCCAAATGCACTCTATTCTCTATGGGGTTCTGGTCAAAAGTACTGCACTATGTAGGGAATAGGGTGCCATAGGGCTCTGGTCTAAAGTAGTGCACTATGTAGGGAATAGGGTGCCATAGGGCCCTGGTCAAAAGTAGTGCACTATGTAGGGAATAGGGTGCCATAGGGCTCTGGTCTAAAGTAGTGCACTATGTAGGGAATAGGGTGCCATAGGGCTCTGGTCTAAAGTAGTGCACTATGTAGAGAATAGGGTGCCATCAGGGCCTTGGTCAAAAGTTGTGCACTATGTAGGGAATAGGGTGCCATAGGGCTCTGGTCTAAAGTAGTGCACTATGTAGGGAATAGGGAGCCTTAGGGCTCTGGTCTAAAGTACTGCACTATGTAGGGAATAGGGTGCCATAGGGCTCTGGTCTAAAGTAGTGCACTATGTAGGGAATAGGGTGCCATCAGGGCCTTGGTCAAAAGTTGTGCACTATGTAGGGAATAGGGTGCCATAGGGCTCTGGTCTAAAGTAGTGCACTATGTAGGGAATAGGGTGCCATAGGGCTCTGGTCTAAAGTACTGCACTATGTAGGGAATAGGGTGCCATAGGGTTCTGGTCTAAAGTACTGCACTATGTAGGGAATAGGGTGCCATTTTATGATGCAGATTAATTGATGGTTCCTTTCCATAATCCTATATTTATGTATCTGTCTGTGCAGTCAGCTGTATTAACTCCGCTGTAAAGGTGGCGACGGCGATTGTAAATATCGACTCTAAATTGAGTGACATTGAGGTCTGGTGTGGGCAGGTGGATATCCTCCTATGTAGTGAATACAGAGGACATGCAAATAATGGGAGGTCAACTAATGATTATTTTGCTCCTTTGCACCTCATTTACATTTACATTTTAGTCATTTAGCAGACGCTCTTATCCAGAGCGACTAACAGTAGCCCCATTATTTCTATTTCTACTCTGCACACTCATCTACTGTCAAATCTACCATTCCAGTGTTTTAATTGCTATATTGTATTTACTTCGCCACCATGGCCTATTTATTGCCTTTACCTCCCTTATCTCACTTCATTTGCTCACATTGTATATAGACTTATTTTTTTCTACTGTATTATTGACTGTATGTTTTGTTTATTCCATGTGTAACTCTGTGTTGTTGTATGTTGTCGAACTGCTTTGCTTTATCTTGGCCAGGTCGCAGTTGTAAATGAGAACTTGTTCTCAACTTGCCTACCTGGTTAAATAAAGGTGAAATAATATATATATATTTTTTTTAACTAAACAACCATAAATCTTATGGCTGTTTAGTTGATAGATTGAAGTTTGTCAGATCATTATCATGTCAGAGACATATTTAGTATTAAAAAGAAAAGTCTGACTTAAAGTCGTTAGCCCGTCAAAATAATTTCTGTATAAAGGGTTCGAAAGATTTTAAACTTCTCTGATTTATATTTTAATATTTAATATATATATTTATATTTATTTATATATCTACGCTGAACAAAACAATTATAAACGCAACGTGTAACAATTTCAAAGATTTTACTGAGTTACAGTTCATATAAGGAAATCAGTCAATTGAAATAAATTCATTAGTCCCTAATCTACAGATATGCATCTGTTGATCACAAATACCTTAAAAAAAAGGTAGTGGTGTGGATCAGAGAACCAGTCAGTATCTGGTGTGACCAACACTTGCCTAATGCAGCACAACACATCTGCTTCGCATAAAGTTGACCAGGCTGTTGATTGTGGCCTGTGGAATGTTGTCCCACTCCTCTTCAATGGCTGTGTGTAGTTGCTGGATAATTTGGTGGGAACTGGAACACACTGTCATACACGTCAATCCAGAGCATCCCAAACATGCTCAATGGGTGACATGTCTGGTGAGTATGCAGGCCATGGAGGAACTAGGGCATTTACAGCTTCCATGAATTGTGTACAGATCCTTGTGACATGGGACTGTGCATTATCAATCTGAATCCTGAGGTGATGGAGGCGGATGAATGGCACGACGATGGGCCCCACAGGATCTCATCACCGTATCTCTGCATTCAAATTGACCTAAAATGCAATTATCTTCGTTGTCCGTAGCTTATGCCTGCCCCATACCATAACCCCACCGCCACCATGGGGCACTCTGTTCACAATGTTGACATCAGCAAACCCCTCCCCCACATAACACCATACACGCTGTCTCATCTGCCCGGAACAGTTGAAACCGGGATTCATCCGTGAAAAGCAGACTTCTCCAGCGTGCCAGTGGCCATCGAAGGTGAGCATTTGCCCACTGAAGTCGGTTACGACGCCAAACTGCAGTCAGGTCAAGATCCTGGAGAGGACGACGAGCACGCAGATGAGCTTCCCTGAGACGGTTTCTGACAGTTTGTGGAGAAATTCTTTAGTTGTGCAAAACCCACAGTTTCATTTAGCTGTCAGGGTGGCTGGTCTCAGACGATCTCACAGGTGAAGAAGCCGGATGTGAACATTCACTTATCTAAAAACAGCGCTGGTGGACTTTCCTGCAGTCAGAATGCCAATTGAACGCTCCATCAAAACTTGAGACATCTGTGGCATTGTGTTGTGTGACAAAACAGCACATTTGAGTGACCTTTTATTGTCCCCAGCACAAGGTGCACCTGTGTAATGATCATGCTGTGTAATCAGCTTCTTGATATGTCACACTTGTCAGGTGGATGGATTATCTTGAAAATTTTGAAATACTCACTAACAGGGATGTAAACAAATTCGTGCACAACGTTTTAGAGAAATAAGCTTTTTGTGCGTATGGAACATTTTCTGGGATATTTTATTTCAGCTCATGAAACATGGGACCACCACTTTACATGTTGCGTTTATATTTTTTGTTTCAGTATAGTGGAACTTAGTCTTATAAATGTACACAATGTCACTGTATGAAGTGAGAATAAGAATGTTCAGATTCTAACTTTTATTTTGCTGTAGATATTCACATGTGGTGGAAGTGAAACATTCAGTAAATGATGGTCATCTCTCAGTCTGAACGTCTTAAGTACATTCTGGTACAGCAGGGTCTAACTTGTATTCATCTTCCATGTTTTTTTTTAAATGTTTTTTTTCTCTCTAATGCCCACAATGTGTTATTAAACCTCGTAAGGATCGGCCCCTTTTATAAAATTTTCTCCTAAAATGACATACCCCAATCTAACTGCTTGAAGCTCAGGACTTGAAGCAAGGATATGCATATTCTTGGTACCATTTGAAAGGAAACACTTTGAAGTTTGTGGAAATGAATGTAGGAGAATATAACACATTAGATCTGGTTAAAGAAAAGTACAAAGAAAAAATCATGTGCTTTTTTGTATTTTTTTTGTACCATCATCTTTGAAATGCAAGCGAAAGGCACAAATGTATTATTCCAGTCCAGGATGAATTTAGATTTTGGCCACTAGATGGCAGTAGTGTATGTGCAAAGTTTTATACCAATCCAATGAACCATTGCATTTCTTTTCAACATGTTGTATCAAGTCTGCCCAAATGTGCCTAATAAGGTTTATTAATAACTTTTCAAGTTCATAACTGTGCACTCTCCTCAAACAATATAATGTTATTCTTTCACTGTAATAGCTACTGTAAATTGGACAGTGCAGTTAGATTAACAAGAATTTAAGCTTTCTGCCCGTATAAGACATGTCTATGTCCTGGGAAATGTTTTTTTGTTACTTACAACCTCATGCTAATCGCATTAGCCTACATTAGTTCAACCGTCCCAAAGGGGGGACCCACCAATCCTGTAGAGATTATGTTGTTGTTGATCACCAGAATGTCAGTGTTATGGCAGTCATGTCTGTGAGACCAGAAGGTGTTTTGTCCCTTTGTCACAATTAGTTAATAAGACAGGTAATTAGTTAATAGGACAGGTAATTAGTTAATAGGACAGGTAATTAGTTAATAGGACAGGTAATTAGTTAATAGGACAGGTAATTAGTTAATAGGACAGGTAATTAGTTAATAGGACAGGTAATTAGTTAATAGGACAGGTAATTAGTTAATAAGACAGGTAATTAGTTAATAGGACAGGTAATTAGTTAATAAGACAGGTAATTAGTTAATAGGACAGGTAATTAGTTAATAGGACAGGTAATTAGTTAATAAGACAGGTAATTAGTTAATAAGACAGGTAATTAGTTAATAGGACAGGTAATTAGTTAATAGGACAGGTAATTAGTTAATAGGACAGGTAATTAGTTAATAGGACAGGTAATTAGTTAATAAGACAGGTAATTAGCTAATAGGACAGGTAATTAGTTAATAGGACAGGTAATTAGCTAGTGAAGTGTGACTTCTGAGGAGACGGAGAGAGAGCCTTCTGTGTGACCTATCACGTCTGTATCTAACAGAAAACACTCGCCAGAACAATGGATTGCGTCTCTGACCAGAACATCGTTTTTCTATGCATCGGCAAGACAGAACTGCGGAGTCCGGTAATATGCGGGGTGAAGGTGTGTGTCTCTTTATTAACAACAGCTGGTGCGTAATCTCTAACATTAATGAAGTCTCAAAGGTTCTGCTCGCCTGAGTTAGAATACCTTGATGATAAGCTGTAGAAAATATTATTTACAGTCACAGACTGTTCTCTCTGCTGCCTCAAGGCAAGCGGTACCGGAGCACCAAGTCTGGGACCAAAAGGCTCCTGAACAGCTTCTACCCCCCAAGCCATAAGACTGATGAACAATTAATTAAATGTCTACCAGGACAATTTGCATTGACACCAATTATTTTATTGTTATTTATTATTATTTATTATTATTTGTTATTATTATTTATTATTATTTATTATTATTTGTTATTATTTATTTATTATTATTTATTATTATTTATTATTTTTTAGCACTGACTTTCTTGCACAAGCTCGACATACTGGACTGTAACCCCACACACACACGCACGCACGCACGCACGCACGCACACACACACACAACTACCCCAACTACCTGGTACCCCTACCTACATTATATTACCTCTACTACCTGGTACCCCTACCTACATTATATTACCTCAACTACCTCTTAACCATGCACATTGATTTCTATTGGTAGTCCTTGTATATATCCTCAATTTGATTTGATCTCATGACTTACCTGGACCAAGATGCTAACTGTAAGGGTATTACCTCATATCTCTGTCTGGACCAAGATGCTAACTGTTAGGGTATTAACCTGATATCTCTGTCTGGACCAAGACGCTAACTGTAAGGGTATTAACCTGATATCTCTGTCTGGACCAAGACGCTAACTGTAAGGGTATTAACCTGATATCTCTGTCTGGACCAAGACGCTAACTGTAAGGGTATTAACCTGATATCTCTGTCTGGACCAAGATGCTAACTGTAAGGGTATTAACCTGATATCTCTGTCTGGACCAAGACGCTAACTGTAAGGGTATTAATCTCATATCTCTGTCTGGACCAAGATGCTAACTGTTAGGGTATTAACCTGATATCTCTGTCTGGACCAAGATGCTAACTGTAAGGGTATTAACCTGAGATCTCTGTCTGGACCAAGACGCTAACTGTAAGGGTATTAACCTCATATCTCTGTCTGGACCAAGATGCTAACTCTAAGGGTATTAACCTGATATCTCTGTCTGGACCAAGATGCTAACTGTAAGGGTATTAACCTGATATCTCTGTCTGGACCAAGATGCTAACTGTAAGGGTATTAACCTCATATCTCTGTCTGGACCAAGATGCTAACTCTAAGGCTATTAACCTGATATCTCTGTCTGGACCAAGATGCTAACTGTAAGGGTATTAACCTCATATCTCTGTCTGGACCAAGATGCTAACTGTAAGGGTATTAACCTGATATCTCTGTCTGGACCAAGACGCTAACTGTAAGGTTATTAACCTCATATCTCTGTCTGGACCAAGATGCTAACTGTAAGGGTATTAACCTGATATCTCTGTCTGGACCAAGACGCTAACTGTAAGGTTATTAACCTCATATCTCTGTCTGGACCAAGATGCTAACTGTAAGGGTATTAACCTCATATCTCTGTCTGGACCAAGATGCTAACTGTAAGGGTATTAACCTCATATCTCTGTCTAGACCAAGACGCTAACTCAGAGCCCCTATTCCCTTTGGTATAAATAGTTATAAATTGCTGAAGTGTACTCACTTTGAGGACACAAGCTCAAGTATATAGTACAAATATAATTATTATATATATATATATTTTTATATTCAACAAAAGTGAGGGCAATAGGTCTTGAATTAACTTGAAATGCTTTCTAAGTATAGTAACAATGGAATTATTGACAACTTACTATGAGATTTCACATTTCTTATAACTGTAAAATTAAATCATTTGTGATAATACAATATCGACAGTACTCCATGTAACTGAGGACAGAGGATTTTCTCCTCAACGTTCACTGAGCGGTATAGAGACACCATTAAAATGCATACAGACTCATTAAAACTTCAGCTTGAAGCACCACGTGATTTTGAACGTCTGTGACCAAGAGAAAGTAGTCTTGTTTCAATTCTATGAAATTATTTAAGTATTGTTTCACGTTGAGAGCTCTAAATCCTCCTGAGATTTTTTCACAAGCGAGACGGGAAGACAACGGTTGATTCACTAGACTGTCCCCATTCAAAATGCCGTCTCCCAGGCTGGGCTCTGTCATTCAGAGGAAGAGCAAATTGATCCTTTGTGTGGATAGGCCAGAAAATTAACATCAACTATTCTGAAACTATGGCAACCGATCGTGTGTTTCTATGGGGATGGAAGGGTTCTGTTCCGTCAGAGTCAGAATCTGAGAGTTGGATCGAGGTTCCTTTTCAATAGTACCAATTACTGTATGTGTGTCTTCTCAGCTCTTAGCCTCTGTGAACCACTACCTGTGACTCAGGGTTGACTCTGTGAACCACTGCCAGTCTACCTGTGAGATATCAGCTGATGTAAGAAGGGCTATATAAATAAATGTGATTTGATTTGATACCTGTGACTCAGGAGTGACTCTGTGAACCACTGCCACTCATGGATAACACTTGGTAAATAAAACACATCACATAACCCCTGACCTCATAACATGACCTCTGACCCCTGATCTCTCTCCCTTGCTACTCTGTGCTGCTCTCTCTCTATCTCTTTCTCTCTCTCTCTCTCTCTCTGTCTTTCTCTCTCTCTCCCTGGTCCTCTCTCTCTCCCTGGTCCTCTCTCTCTCCCTGGTCCTCTCTCTCTCTCTTTGTCTCTCTCTCTCCGTCATTCTCTCTCTCTCTTTCTCTCTGTCTCTCTGTCTCTCTCTTTTTCTCCATCTCTCTCTCTCTTTCTCTCCCTACCTGCTTTTCTCTCTCTCTCAGCAACACACACTCAGCAAAACACAGCAATAAAGATTCATGCAGGCCACAGGGGAGATACATGCAGGTCACAGTGGAGATACATTCATCTCTCCTCTCCATCTCTCTTCTCTACCTCCCCGTTCCTATCCATATCTGCTCTCCCCTCTCTTATCCATCTCTCCTCTCCACCTCTCCACCTCTCCTCTCCACCTCTCCACTCCACCTCCCCTATGTATGGTGTTAGTATGGGTTAGTATGGTGTTAGTATGGTGTTAGTATGGGTTAGTATGGTGTTAGTGTGGTGTTAGTATGGTGTTAGTATGGTGTTAGTGTGGTGTTAGTGTGGTGTTAGTATGGTGTTAGTATGGTGTTAGTATGGTGTTAGTATGGTGTTAGTATGGTGTTAGTATGGTGTTAGGGTTAGTATGGTGTTAGTATGGTGTTAGTATGGTGTTAGTATGGTGGTAGTGTGGTGTTAGTGTGGTGTTAGTATGGTGTTAGTGTGGTGTTAGTATGGTGTTAGTGTGGTGTTAGTATGGTGTTAGTATGGTGTTAGTATGGTGTTAGTGTGGTGTTAGTGTGGTGTTAGTGTGGTGTTAGTATGGTGTTAGTATGGTGTTAGTATGGTGTTAGTGTGGTGTTAGTATGGTGTTAGTGTTAGTGTGGTGTTAGTATGGTGTTAGTGTGGTGTTAGTATGGTGTTAGTATGGTGGTAGTGTGGTGTTAGTGTGGTGTTAGTATGGTGTTAGTGTGGTGTTAGTATGGTGTTAGTATGGTGTTAGTGTGGTGTTAGTGTGGTGTTAGTGTGGTGTTAGTATGGTGTTAGTATGGTGTTAGTGTGGTGTTAGTGTGGTGTTAGTATGGTGTTAGTGTGGTGTTAGTATGGTGTTAGTATGGTGTTAGTATGGTGTTAGGGTTAGTATGGTGTTAGTATGGTGTTAGTATGGTGTTAGTGTTAGTATGGTGTTAGTATGGTGTTAGTATGGTGTTAGTGTTAGTGTGGTGTTAGTATGGTGTTAGTGTGGTGTTAGTGTGGTGTTAGTATGGTGTTAGTGTGGTGTTAGTATGGTGGTAGTGTGGTGTTAGTATGGTGTTAGTATGGTGTTAGTGTGGTGTTAGTGTGGTGTTAGTATGGTGTTAGTGTGGTGTTAGTATGGTGTTAGTGTGGTGTTAGTGTGGTGTTAGTATGGTGTTAGTATGGTGTTAGTGTGGTGTTAGTGTGGTGTTAGTATGGTGTTAGTGTGGTGTTAGTATGGTGTTAGTATGGTGTTAGTGTGGTGTTAGTATGGTGTTAGTATGGTTGAGTCCTTTCACTTTTTTACATTTCGTTTCTCTGTTTGTGTCTGATGTGAGTTTGAGAAGGAAGGTAGTGGAACTCACTGTCTTATTGGAACGCCTGCAAAAGAGATGGTGTGTGTGTGTGTGTGTGTGTGTGTGTGTGTGTGTGTGTGTGTGTGTGTGTGTGTGTGTGTGTGTGTGTGTGTGTGTGTGTGTGTGTGTGTGTGTGTGTGTGTGTGTGTGTGTGTGTGTGTGTGTGTGTGTGTGTGTGTGGTGTGTGTGTGTGTGTGTGTGTGTGTGGACGTACGTGGGAGTTTAGCTTGTCCTGTCTCCATACTGAGATAAACAGAATGCATGCTGGTAAAATGAACAACTCTACCAAACCTATTTCCAGCCTCCTGGCAGATCTCTGTTTGAAGAGAGAGAGAGAGAGAGAGAGTTATGAATAGCAACAAATGAAAATCCAGCCTACACTCACTTGAGAGCCATGAGCAATCTATCACACACATACACACACTTCAGGAAAATCACTGGAAATAGACTGTCCTTTTGGATGTTTTTAAAAATGGTCCCCAGAAGGTGGATAAATACTTTGGCACTAACCCCAACATTTGAAACAAGTGTCTAGTAATGAGATCAAAACTTCTGATGCTCTGAGCTGCTCAGACCACTGCAGTCCACAATGCTCTAGCAAGCCGCGAGAATACTTGATGGTGAGATACCGCGTCATGATAAATTATTTCGTTTTTTAAGCTTTCTCCAAAACCGTATTAGCCCTCTGTGGAAAGGTGAGACTCTCATGTTTTGCTCTAGGACTTCACTAGACTACTCTGAATGTCCCCTGGTGCTAGTTGAAAACATTTATGGAAGTGTACATGTTTAGTGCCCCCCCCCCCAAAAAAAATTGTTGACAAAATTTCAATCTGATATGTAACCTTTATTTAACTAGGCAAGTCAGTTAAGAACAAATTATTATTTACAATGAACGGCCTACCCCCCGGACGACGCTGGGGACAATTGTGCACCGCCCTATGGGACTCCCAATCACTTCCGGTTATGATACAGCCTGGATTCGAACCAGGATGTCTGTAGTGACACCTCTAGCGCTGAGATGCAGTGCCTTAGACCGCTGCGCCACTCGGGAGCCCTCTGAGATATAGGACAGACTCTTCCGAATAAACTTCCTTTAGATTTGTTTTGTTTGGGGGGGGGGGGGGGGACTATCTGTTGTTCCATGTAGTGAATCTGTTCAAAGCTTTTGTATAATAGCAGTAAGTGTCACGTCCTGATCATAGTAAGATGTTATTTTCTATGGTAGAGTAGGTCAGGGGCGTGACAGGGGGTGTTTAGTGTTTTTCTATGTTTTGTGATGTTATTTTACGTGTGTTTTGTATCGGTGATCGACGGGTATATGTTACCCATGTTATTTTGTACTTTTGTTTTTGGATTTTTTTTTTTTTTCATTAAATACTCCAGATTAACCAATTTGGTTTCTCCTGAGCCTGACTTCCCTGCCACCTACATACACGGATTATGACAGTAAGGCCAAACACAATTTTTAATAAAAATTTTTTTTAAATTTATTTACATTTTGTCTAGTTCAAGGGGTCTTAAAATTCAAAATCAAATAGCAAAATTATCCTTGGTATGACCTTAATAAAACAATTCTTAAAACAATTCTTAAAACAATTCCATATGGCTCAGTAGAACTGTGGTGCTAGATGATTAGAGAGTCCAACTGTCCATGGACTATGTATTACAGTTTTTCTCAATTGTTTAAGCACAATTTTAAAAACAGGGCCCGGTTTGTCAAAACACTACACACAATTAGCACAACCCTACACCAAAGTAGCACAACACTTCAGATCATTTGCAAAATGGAACACTTTTGTCAAAACTATGCACGACTTCATAAAAACAATATTTTGTTACCATACGAAACACACACACACATTTCATATGACTTTAATCTTTTTGAACCAGTTACACACTGCTGTTGCTAACCTAAAACACTTTTAGCAAGTCTAATTGTCAGTGATTAGAGTACTGGAAATGAAGTACACAGAGAAAGTGCAACTATACAAACACTACACAAAACCAATGCTGCAGACTGAGGAAAATATCATTTATTTCTCTCCATATACCCAAATCAGTTAACATGGAGAATCACAACAAAACATGTCCCAGTTTTCATGCTACTACAGTAGTGTGCATAACACTGTTAGCTCAGTAAACAACAGACACATGTAAAATACTGTATCCAGTACAGGTTACAACTACAGTAAATAACAACAACAACAAACATTAAAAATAATCTGAAAAAAACTGACAATATTGTACAGAAAATACTACAGTAAACTAATACTATACATTATCTCTTCGCCTAGCTGGATCTGGCCAGAGAATGTCATCAACATCACAAGCAATATCCTCATTAGCAAGACAATGCCGGGAAGAACCGTCTCTCGAATGTCGAATCCATCCTTGCACAGCTGCGGCGTCGACTTGGTCACAGGCGTCTTCCATGGCCTGAATGAGGGGTTACCTGAGCCCGGGGCTGGAGATCGTAAACCTTCCACCGCCATGCAGAGAAAAACTCTTCCATAGGGTTTAGAAACGGAGTGTATGGTGGAAGGTATAGTACTGTCAACTGTGGATGGTGTTGAAACCAGTTCTGGACCAAAGCAGAGCGGTGGAATGACATATTGTCCCAGATGACAGTGTATTGCATCTGGTGCATTTCATTACCTGCTGTGACGATGTGGTGTAGTCGGTCCCAAAATGCGAGAATGTGAGGTGTGTTGTAAGGGCCCCATTTTGGCATGACGGAGGGAGAACCCCATGCTGTGAAATGGCAGCGCAAAGGGTGATGTTACCCCCACGTTGCCCTGGGACATGGATTATAGCCCTGTGGCCAATGATATTTCTGCCTCTCCTTCTTGCTTTTGTGAGGTTGAACCCTGCCTCATCAATATATATGAATTCATGCAGGATTTCCTCAGCATCCATCTGCAAAACTCCCTGAAATACAGTGAAAAGACAAGATTGTGTAGTTCAGGATAGGTCTAGCATACAGTCAATGTAAAAAAGTCATGTGTGCAGTATGCAACATCACAGTGCTAAAGTGAACAATACAAACCTCCACATACTCATGCCGCAGCCGTTTGACCATCTCTGAATTCCGTTCAACAAGGCATCTCGATAAAGTTGTTTTCATTTGAACCCGATGTCTTTTCAGGATGCGTGCCAGTGTTGACTGAGAGACCTGATGGACATTATTGAAAATGGCATGGTCACCGATAATGTTGGCTTGTAGTTCTCTGAGCCTAATAGCATTATTGGCCAAAACCATGTTTATTATCTCTCCCTCTCTTGTTCTTGCGTGAATATGGGCCCCCTTCCTCCTCGTCGTTCCCGACCCTCAATACTATGTAGAGAATAATACATGTAACTTACTGTACAATGTCACAGGAAGGGGTATCACAAGTGCTGATATGGTGCGGCTGATTTGGAGCGGCTGATAGACAGATCTTCTTTTACCTGTTTCCTGTCGAAAAAGTCCTTATGACAGATGCCACTGTATATCTGCAAGATTTGGCTGAACTCTCAGTCCAGCCTCCCTCAGCGTCAATCCATGGTTCACAACATGGTCCACTAGTGTTGCACGAATGTCATTTGATAAGTTTGGTTCTCCTCCTGCTTCAGGTCTTCCTTCGACCTCTGGCTTGGCCTCTTCCTCTTCCTCTACCTCCTTCTCCTCCTCTGTGTACTCCTCCTCTCACCCTCACTCTTCTTCTGACTCCTTCCATTTTGGTTGAAGGCAGGTGAACCTACCTGCTGCATTTTTATAGTGCTTAAACCTGATTGGTGTGTCTACAATTTAGAAATCATGTGTTTGTGCACCTGATGGCTGTGTTTAACAGATTGGCTCGTAGGTGTGGTAATTTGACAGTCAGTGCTTTGGAATTGCAAGGAAGTGACATCATGAAATACTTCTGTGTCTGATGTATACAAGTGTGTTTTGTGTTTTGCAAATCACCGTGTGTAATGTTTTGCAAATAGTGTGAAGCTGACAATGTGCTTACAGTTGTGCAAATCTAGGCTTGTGTTTTGCTCCTTGAGTGTAAGGTTTTGCTAATTGTGGGAAAAGTTACATTTTAGTGTGTAAGCAATCGTAAAAAACTGTAACAACCAGGTTGCTCAAGATTTACTTCAAAGTTGGACGTATGTCCATGTCAAAGTCAAACTTCAGTTAGAGACTTCTTAGGGCTAGGTGTCCCGCTCACTTCCGGTGAAACTGGAGGGTGAACAATTCAAATAAATAATCATAAAATTATGGATATTAAACATTTAGGTGCATACAAGTGTCTTAAATCGGTTGAAAGCTGAAATTCTTGTTAATCTAACTGCACAGTTTGACTTACAGTAGCCATTACAGTGAAAGCATGCCATGCGATTGTTTGAGGTCGGCGCCTCACGTCAAAATATTTTTCCACTGGCACAAGTTTCATAAATTCACAAATAGTGATTAAATATTCACTTACTTTTAGAAAATCTTCCTCTGATTTGTCATCCAAATGGTCCCAGCTATAACATGTACAGTTGTTTTGTTAGATAAAATGTCAAAAAGTCTGTTTAGTTGGCGTCATTGATTTGAGCAAGACACTCGTTCAACATGCAGAGAAAGGAATCAGAAAATCTACCCCTAAACTTTGTTTCAACAAGTCAAAATAGGTTTCTATGTACTCCTCAGATACCCTAAAATGTAATCGAACTATAATATTTCATACGGAAAAAAGTATGGTCAATAGGAAACCGATTTTAGCAGGTGTGTCCTGTCTTCATCGCGTGCGGAAACACGCATTTCCAAGACTGTGTCCCTGTACTAAAACTGTTATGTCTTATTCGTTTTGGAAGTTACAAGCCTGAAACATTGAACATAGACTGCTGACACCCTGTGGAAGCCATATGAATTGCATCCTGGGAGCTAGAATTCAGTATGCCCCTATACTTTCCATTGTAAGAGCATGGGCTCTCAAACTTTTCTCCTACCTTATCTATTGTATTATATTATCCTACATTATTTTAGCATTTCTACAAACTTCAAAGTGTTTTATATCCAATGGTACCAATTATATGCATATCCTGGCTTCAGGACCTGAGCAACAGGCAGTTTACTTTGGGCACGTCATTTAGGCAGAAATTGAGAAAAAAAAGGCGCCTAGCCCATTAAAGAAGTATCTACTTTTAATATTAATTTGTATCTCACTGAGTGTTAGTTAGTCAGTAAGTCAGAAGAGGTTCTCCCTTCATTTGTTTTGGGGTCTTTTCATACAGAGAGTCTCAAGCTGCCGCATGCTGAGGATTGTGGGTAGAGCCAAGGGAACACACACGCACACATACACGCGCGCGCACCACACACACACACACACACACACACACACACACACACACACACACACACACACATAGGGGAACAGACGGAGAGGAGGAAGGAGACCTATTTGCTGGGGAGACAGCCAGGCTATCATGCAACGAGTGTGTGTGTGTGTGTGTGTGTGTGTGTGTGTGTGTGTGTGTGTGTGTGTGTGTGTGTGTGTGTGTGTGTGTGTGTGTGTGTGTGTGTGTGTGTGTGTGTGTGTTCTAATTAGCACTTTGACTTGTAGATGGGCAACAGAAACATCTATCTGTCATGTTGTTGCCAGCACACATGCAGAGAGTCTCTCTCCTTCGTAGAGCTGTAGCTAGATGACCCTAAAAGTAATACACTAAGGGGAATAGGGAATGCGACAACAATCGTTCTTCTTCTTTTTAGATATGTAGGTGGACGGGACAGATGGACAGCTGTTCCTTATGCAGTGCACTACTTTGGGTCACGGCCCACAAGCCTCTGGTCAAAATGGAGTGTACTATCTAGGGAATGGGGTGTACTATCTAGGGAATGGAGTGTACTATCTAGGGAATGGGGTGTACTATCTAGGGAATGGAGTGTACTATCTAGGGAATGGGGTGTACTATCTAGGGAATGGAGTGTACTATCTAGGGAATGGAGTGTACTATCTAGGGAATGGAGTGTACTATCTAGGGAATGGGGTGTACTATCTAGGGAATGGGGTGTACTATCTAGGGAATGGAGTGTACTATCTAGGGAATGGAGTGTACTATCTAGGGAATGGAGTGTACTATCTAGGGAATGGAGTGTACTATCTAGGGAATGGGGTGTACTATCTAGGGAATGGGGTGTACTATCTAGGGAATGGAGTGTACTATCTAGGGAATGGGGTGCACGTTGGGAGAAAGCGATGGTGATGAGCGACTCTCGCTTTGGCAATGGTATTATGTTTAGGATATATATATTTTGGTCTACTCACCAATCAGTGTTTCCACATTTTCCTGTCCGCACTTGCACACGCACACACACACACACACACACACACACACACACACACACACACACACACACACACACACACACACACACACACACACACACACACACACACACACACACACACACACACACACACACACACACACACACACACCACACACACACACACACACACACACACACACACTGCTCTGAAATAAAGTTTCCATTTCTAATAGACCCGACACATTCAAATGTCTGAAGTAGGACCTTCACTTCCTGTTTCATTAACTTCTCTAGGGTCAGTGGGACGATTCGTCCCACCTACGTAACAGCCAGTGAAATCCCGTGGCGCGTTATTCAAATACCTTAGAAATGCTATTACTTCAATTTCTCAAACATATGACTATTTTACACCATTTTAAAGATAAGACTCCCGTTAATCTAACCACACTGTCCGATTTCAAAAAGGCTTTACAACGAAAGCAAAACATTAGATTATGTCAGCAGAGTACCCAGCCAGAAAAACAGCACCCATTTTTCAAGCTAGCATATAATGTCACAAAAACCCAGAAGACAGCTAAATGCAGCACTAACCTTTGATGATCTTCATCAGATGACAACCCTAGGACATTATGTTATACAATACATGCATGTTTTGTTCAATCAAGTTCATATTTATATCAAAAAACAGCTTTTTACATTAGCATGTGACGTTCAGAACTAGCATACCCCCCGCAAAGTTCCGGTGAATTTACAAAAAATTTACTAAATTACTCACGATAAACGTTCACAAAAAGCATAACAATTATTTTAAGAATTATAGATACAGAACTCCTCTATGCACTCGATATGTCCGATTTTAAAATAGCTTTTCGGTGAAAGCACATTTTGCAATATTCTGAGTACATAGCCCGGCATCACAGGGCTAGCTATTTAGACACCCAGCAAGTTTAGCACTAACCAAAGTCAGATTTACTATAAGAAAAATTGTATTACCTTTGGTGTTCTTCGTCAGAATGCACTCCCAGGACTTCTACTTCAATAACAAATGTTGGTTTGGTCCCAAATAATCCATAGTTATATTCAAACAGCGGCGTTTTGTTCGTGCGTTCAAGACACTATCTGAAAGGGTAAAGAAGGGTGACGAGCACGGCGCATTTCGTGACAAAAAAATTCTAAATATTCCATTACCGTACTTCGAAGCATGTCAACCGCTGTTTAAAATCAATTTTTATGCCATTTTTCTCATAAAAAAGCGATAA
Source organism: Salmo salar (assembly GCF_965601325.2). NCBI lineage: Eukaryota > Metazoa > Chordata > Actinopteri > Salmoniformes > Salmonidae > Salmo > Salmo salar. Next base: position 121,543,477 of record NC_138301.1, on the reverse strand, counting down.
TATTCTGACCGGGAATCTGCATTTAGGTAAAAAGTCTAAAGAAAATAAAGCACGGGGTCGACTCGTGCACGCGCCTAAGCCCATTGTCCTCTGATCGGCCACTTGCCAAAAGCGATAATGTGTTTCAGCCTGGGGCTGCCTCGATATCATTCAGCATTTTCCCGGGCTCTGAGAGCCTATGGGAGCCGAAGAAAGTGTCACGTTACAGCAAAGATCCTCAGTCTTCAATAAACAGAGACAAGAAGAACAAGATCTTGTCAGAGAGGGCACTTCCTGTAAGGAATCTTCTCAGGTTTTTGCCTGCCATATGAGTTCTGTTATACTCACAGACACCATTCAAACAGTTTTAGAAACTTTAGGGTGTTTTCTATCCAAAGCCAATAATTATATGCATATTCTAGTTACTGGGCAGGAGTAGTAACCAGATTAAATCGGGTACGTTTTTTATCCGGCCGTGTCAATACTGCCCCCTAGCCATAACAGGTTAAGTAGGTCCTTCTCCTCTCCTCATGTTAACCACCATGGACCTCTTCCTCTGTCTCATCTGCCTCCTCTGTCTCCTCTGTCCTCATGTTACCCTCCATAGATCTCTTCCTCTGTCTCCTCTGTCCTCATGTTACCCTCCATGTATCTCTTCCTCATCTGCCTCCTCTGTCCTCATGTTACCCTCCATGTATCTCTTCCTCATCTGCCTCCTCTGTCCTCATGTTACCCTCCATGTATCTCTTCCTCTGTCTCCTCTGTCCTCATGTTACCCTCCATGTATCTCTTCCTCTGCCTCCTCTGTCCTCATGTTACCCTCCATGTATCTCTTCCTCTGCCTCCTCTGTCCTCATGTTACCCTCCATGTATCTCTTCCTCTGCCTCCTCTGTCCTCATGTTACCCTCCATGTATCTCTTCCTCATCTGCCTCCTCTGTCCTCATGTTACCCTCCATGTATCCAGCAGGCTCAAACTGTATTTTATATCCCTAACCAGTCAGGAAGGTCATTAAAACGGATATATCAAGTATGGAGCGGTGGTAATCACTAGTACGTTATGTTTGTTTGTGTTTGTGTGTGTGTGTGTGTGTGTGTGTGTTTGTGTGTGTGTGTGTGTGTGTTTGTGTGTGTGTGTGTTTGTTTGTTGTGTGTGTGTGTGTGTGTGTGTGTGTTTGTATGTGTGTGTGTGTGTGTGTGTTTGTGTGTGTGTGTTTGTGTGTGTGTGTGCTTATGTATACGTACATCCGTGTGTGTGTGTGCGTTTCCATGTGTGTGTGTGTGTGTGTATGTAGGTTTACATGTATGCATGTCTGCTTGTGTGTGTGTGTGTGTATGTGTGTGTGTGTATATGTGTATATGTGTGTGTGTGTGTGTGTGTGTGTGTGTGTGTGTGTGTGTGTGTGTGTGTGTGTGTGTGTGTGTGTGTGTGTGTGTGTGTGTGTGTGTGTGTGTGTGTGTGTGTGTGTGTGTGTGTGATGGCTGATTAGGTTCCTGCTCACTAAAGCAGAGGCATCTGGACATGTCTGTTGTAATTAGCTTTAATATCCTCAGCTGTCATTTACTCAGCACTGCCCTTGTGATAACTGCACTGTTTTAAATGGAATCTGGTTTTGGACACACACAGACACACAGACACACACACACACACACACACACACACACACACACACACACAACTTATAGCATCAGAGTTTTAAAGTGTATCAGTGAAAGGTCAATGCTGGTGGTGAATGAAGGGAACAGCTAAATTAAACTCCCCATGTTAAATGATTACAATGAAAGGAACAGCTAAATTAAACTCCCCATGTTAAATGATTACAATGAAAGGAACAGCTAAATTAACTTCCCCATGTTAAATGATTACAATGAAAGGAACAGCTAAATTAAACTCCCCATGTTAAATGATTACAATGAAAGGAACAGCTAAATTAAACTTCCCCATGTTAAATGATTACAATGAAAGGAACAGCTAAATTAACTTCCCCATGTTAAATGATTACAATGAAAGGAACAGCTAAATTAACTTCCCCATGTTAAATGATTACAATGAAAGGAACAGCTAAATTAAACTTCCCCATGTTAAATGATTACAATGAAAGGAACAGCTAAATTAACTTCCCCATGTTAAATGATTACAATGAAAGGAACAGCTAAATTAAACTTCCCCATGTTAAATGATTACAATGAAAGGAACAGCTAAATTAAACTTCCCCATGTTAAATGATTACAATGAAAGGAACAGCTAAATTAACTTCCCCATGTTAAATGATTACAATGAAAGGAACAGCTAAATTAAACTTCCCATGTTAAATGATTACAATGAAAGGAACAGCTAAATTAAACTTCCCCATGTTAAATGATTACAATGAAAGGAACAGCTAAATTAAACTTCCCATGTTAAATGATTACAATGAAAGGAACAGCTAAATTAAACTCCCAATGTTAAATGATTACAATGAAAGGAACAGCTAAATTAACTTCCCCATGTTAAATGATTACAATGAAAGGAACAGCTAAATTAAACTTCCCATGTTAAATGATTACAATGAATGGAACAGCTAAATTAACTTCCCCATGTTAAATGATTACAATGAAAGGAACAGCTAAATTAAACTTCCCCATGTTAAATGACACACATAAACATCTGGCCGATATGTCGTTTTTTTTGTTTTGTTTCCATATTACAGTTTTTCTCTATCGCTTGATTACGTTTGTCCAAACAGAATTCACTCTTTGTACTAATTTAACACACAGTCCCAAACTGAAACAACATTGTCCAAAATGACACATTTTATTTGCATAAATGTATTAAAACTCTTTAAAAAACAAAACAAAAAAAACATTAAATACACGACACAAAATCTAATAATCAAATTTCAAATTTAAAATCAAATGTATTTATATAGCCCTTCTGTCACAACTGTCTTCGTCTTCTGACGATAATGCGAAATCGTCATCAGAAAATGTGGACCAAAACGCAGCAGGTACGTGAATGCTCATCTTGATTTTTAATTATCTTTCAAAACGAACATACAAAATAACAAAAACACGACCGATCAACAAAAACAGTCTGGTAAGGCACAAGGCTATACACAGAATAATCACCCACAAATCACACATACAAACACACCCTAATATATGGAACTCTCAATCAAAGGCAGATAGACAACACCTGCCTTCAACTGAGAGTCCCAACCCCAATCAACCAAACATAGAAACACACAACCTAGACTAACCATAGAATACTAAACATAAACCAAAACCCGGAATTACTAAATCAAACACCCTTTACACAAAACACACCACCCCGAACCACATAAAACAAATACCCCCTGCCACGCCCTGACCAAACTACAAAACAATTAACCTTATATACTGGCCAGGACGTGACACCTTCGTACATCAGCTGATATCTCAAAGTGCTGTACAGAAACCCAGCCTGAAACCCCAAACAGCAAGCAAAGCATGTGAAAGAAGCACGGTGGCTAGGAAAAACTCCCTAGGAAAAACTCCCTAGAAAGGCCAAAAACCTAGGAAGAAACCTAGAGAGGAACCAGGCTATGAGGGGTGGCCAGTCCTCTTCTGGCTGTGCAGAGTGGATATTATAACAGAACATGGTCAAGATGTTAAAATGTTCATAAATGTTCATAAATGACCAGCATGATCAAATAATAATAATCATAGTAGTTGTCGAGGGTGCAATACTTCCGTTAAAGCATACAACTTGTTATTGTAAGGCTCTGGGTGTAGTGGGTGCAAAGTCAGGCGCAGGAAACAGAGAGTACCGGGTAGTGCTTTAATAGGCACACAAAACAAACGCACCAAACACTGGGGACTGAAACAGTCCGCAGAAAAGCCCACGACCGAACACACGAAAAACTCAAACCTGCACAGTAGCAACACACAAATAATCCCGCACACAGAGCGGGCGGGACTACAGGCTTAAATAACCCAACTATTCAGCAAAACAGACCAATAAACAGAAAGATGGGGAAAAGGAAATCACTGGCAGCTATCACCACCCGAACAGGAAGGGGAGTCACCACCCGAACAGGAAGGGGAGTCACCACCCGAACAGGAAGGGGAGTCACCACCCGAACAGGAAGGGGAGTCACCACCCGAACAGGAAGGGGATCACCACCCGAACAGGAAGGGGATCACCACCCGAACAGGAAGGGGATCACCACCCGAACAGGAAGGGGATCACCACCCGAACAGGAAGGGGATCACCACCCGAACAGGAAGGGGATCACCACCCGAACAGGAAGGGGATCACCACCCGAACAGGAAGGGGAGCACCACCCGAACAGGAAGGGGATCACCACCCGAACAGGAAGGGGAGTCACCACCCGAACAGGAAGGGGATTACCACCCGAACAGGAAGGGGAGCACCACCCGAACAGGAAGGGGATCACCACCCGAACAGGAAGGGGAGTCACCACCCCGAACAGGAAGGGGATCACCACCCGAACAGGAAGGGGATCACCACCCGAACAGGAAGGGGAGTCACCACCCGAACAGGAAGGGGATCACCACCCGAACAGGAAGGGGAGTCACCACCCGAACAGGAAGGGGATCACCACCCGAACAGGAAGGGGAGCACCACCCGAACAGGAAGGGGAGTCACCACCCGAACAGGAAGGGGAGTCACCACCCGAACAGGAAGGGGAGCACCACCCGAACAGGAAGGGGAGGAGTCGTGACAGTTATGTGATGAAACATTATTTAAATCAATCGTTACACAATGTCTCAATAAATACTGACTACAGCTATCAATATACTCTAACGTGATTAAACCGTCTTTATGTCTGAGACTTTGGTTGATACTAGAATTATAGTATCATAAAAGGCAAGTAAAAAAATATTATCTGGGAGCTGAACCATCTTCCTCTATGGGCCCCTCTACCTCTCTTTTATCCTTTGCCCTCTGCCTCTTACTTTGCCCCATTCTGTCACATCCTGACCATAGAAAGTGTTATTTTCTATGATAGAGTAGGTCAGGGCGTGACAGGTTTTTTTTTCTCTTCTAGTTTAGATTTTCTATGTTATTATGTTCTAGTTTTGTATTTCTATGTTGGGCTTTTTTTGGGGGGATGATCTCCAATTAGAGGCAGCTGGTCATCGTTGTCTCTAATTGGAGATCATACTTAAGTAGTTGTTTTTCCCACCTGGGTTTGTAGGGGAGATTGTATTTTTTGAGTTAGTGTATGTTGTAACTCTTCGTCATTGTTTGTTGCTTTGTTTATTTTGTATGTATTGCATAGTTTCACAGTTTAATAAAGAACATGTGGAACGTTAAACACGCTGTCGCTTTGGTCCGCTCCTTCAACCTACGACAACCATGACACATTCTTGCCAACAGCAACTCTCACTATACATGAAGAAGGACTGATTGAAAGATTCAACAATTGGGGCGAAGAAGTTTTGCATTATGTGCAGAAGAGATTAACCTGGGACTTTTGTATCAGCTGTGACCAAATGTTTTCATGTTGTTTGACTTTCTAAGTCTTTGTAGGGAGTTGTGTTTACTGTTTTGTAACAACAACAAAAATTAGCTTAGCATTTGCATGGTGGGTGAAAGCAATGACAGTTTTACAAAGAATAATTCTGTTCTGATGGAGATCATTTGCTCACATTGTATATAGACTTATTTTTCTACTGTATTATTGACTGTATGTTTTGTTTATCCCATGTGTAACTCTGTGTTGTTGTATGTGTCGCACTGCTTTGCTTTATCTTGGCCAGGTCGCAGTTGTAAATGAGAACTTGTTCTCAACTTGCCTACCTGGTTAAATAAAGGTGAAATAAAAATAAATAAATAAATAAATAAAAAGTGGACCCTTTTTCATAACAAGTGTCTTAGCAATGCAGAAAACGTGTAACAGCGTAGATACAGCTGGTTGCAGATCACCATCATATTGATTACACTTTAATATCAACCCTTCACATACACAGATGGTAGACGAGGAAACAAGATATAAAACACTATGCCTGCTTCCCCAATGGCAACCCCACCCCTCCCTATGTAGTGATCTACTTTTAACCAGGCACCATAGGACGTTAGGGTGTCATTTGGGATATAGACATTAATACACTGACACACACCAACCCTGTTTTAAAAACAACAGTCTCACTTCAGTATTCAACATTTGTCCAGCAGGGGATAAATGTCTACCTGTTCTATGTTCTAAATCCTATGAGTTCTACTTGTTCTATGTTTTAGTTATATGAGTTCTACCTGTTCTATGTTTTAGTTATATGAGTTCTACCTGTTCTATGTTTTAGTTATATGAGTTCTACCTGTTCTATGTTCTAAATCTGAGTTCTACTTGTTCTATGTTCTAGTTCTATGAGTTCTACCTGTTCTATGTTTTAGTTATATGAGTTCTACCTGTTCTATGTTTTAGTTATATGAGTTCTACCTGTTCTATGTTTTAGTTATATGAGTTCTACCTGTTCTATGTTCTAAATCTGAGTTCTACTTGTTCTATGTTCTAGTTCTATGAGTTCTACCTGTTCTATGTTTTAGTTATATGAGTTCTAACTGTTCTATGTTCTAGATCTGAGTTCTACTTGTTCTATGTTTTAGTTATCTGAGTTCTACATGTTCTATGTTTTAGTTCTATGAGGAAGTTGGCCCTCTAGAGTGTAGACAGATCTCTCTAGCCACTGGTCAATACACCTGTCTGAAGCGTGTCTGTCTGTCATTAGCTGACTGTGACTTTAATCAATGTGTCATCTGTCCACCCAGGAGGCTGTCATGTAGCTGTAGCAATCTGTCTGTCTGTCTGTCTGTCTGTCTGTCTGTCTGTCTGTCATTAGCTGACTGTGACTTTAATCAATGTGTCATCTGTCCACCCAGGAGGCTGTCATGTAGCTGTATCAATCTGTCTGTCTGTCTGTCATTAGCTGACTGTGACTTTAATCAATGTGTCATCTGTCCACCCAGGAGGCTGTCATGTAGCTGTAGCTGCATCAGTCTGTCTGTCTGTCTGTCTGTCTAGTCTGTCTGTGACTTTAATCAATGTGTCATCTGTCCACCCAGGAGGCTGTCATGTAGCTGTGACTGTCCGTCTGTCCGTCCGTCCGTCCGTCCGTCCGTCCGTCCGTTCGTCCGTTCCGTTCGTCTAGTCCGTCCTTGTCCAGGAGGCTGCCTCCTGGACAAGGACGGACGAGACGAAGGGAACACAACAGTAGGGTGCAGCCAGAGAGTAATAAGGAATCTAGTATTCTTCCTGATTGGGTCTAACTCTGAACACTTTATTGATGACACTGTAATTGACACACACACACACACACACACACACACACACACACACACACACACACACACACACACACACACACACACACACACACACACACACACACACACACACACACACACGGTACACACTCGGTACACACGTACGCACACTGTGACCAGAAAACGACAGTGGTCTAATTTGGTCACTGACCGGTAACTAGGGCCACAGTGATCCCATCACGCCATTCACTGTGACCAATCAACCAATCAATTACAGCGCTGTGAGACATCAGGAAATGACTCTCTGTCTTCAGAAGGTGTGAAGGAGATGGAGGAGAGGAAAACGTGTGTGTTCTTCTGTCTATTTCACCTAATCGGAGAGAAGGAACTATTTGAAACTTGTTATGGACTTTTAGAGAGTTTTTGTATATCTGTAGAACCGTACCGGGTTCTTTGGTTTGTCACCGTAGGGGAACCCGTTTTGGTGCTACGTGTAGACAGAGGGTTCTACCTAGAACCATTTCATCATCTACCAGCCTTATTAGCCTTTACAATGTAATGATTTATTATATTAAATTATACAAAGTATATCATAAGGCCTTTAACACAGTGGTGTTAGGAACCTCCTGGTTTACAGGCCATGTCAGGCCTGCAATTCACCTTATGCTGGCTTGTAAAGTGATGTGTAATTCCTATTGGAATCCAGCCAGAGTTAGGATATCCAATAAGTGGAACTTTTAATTAATCACCCAACAACCTGCATTTAGAATGGGTAAAGAAGATTGAATACTGAGAATACCTAAACCATCTAAACTGGAACAACCGTCTCAGTAACTGGTGCAATAAATCCAACTAGTAGAAGTGTGGACTCAAGTCACATGACTTGGATTCGAGTCTGACTCGAGTCACACATTTGTGACCGACCACCTCATTTCTGTCTTATGTAGCAAAATTTGAAATTGTGTGTTTTTTTTTTTTACACATTTGATAAAAGTAGAGACTCGGAGCTAGAAAATGGTATGTTATACACTGCAGCTAAGGAACAATTGGGAAAGTTATTCTGCTTTGAAAGTTGATAAACTTATAAACCCACTGTTGAGAAAATTACCCTTGAATGTTTTGGTACCTACTGGAGAGCTCTTCTTTGTCTACACCACATTCAGTATCGTTCACAACCTCTAAACCCTTAGTCCCACCCGTCTCTTTAAGGATTCACATGTGAGGCCATGTGCTAAACAGAGTGAGTACGGTAGTGTACTAAACAGAGTGAGTACGGTAGTGTACTAAACAGAGTGAGTACGGTAGTGTACTAAACAGAGTGAGTACGGTAGTGTGCTAAACAGAGTGAGTACAGTAGTGTAGTAAACAGAGTGAGTACGGTAGTGTACTAAACAGAGTGAGTACGGTAGTGTACTAAACAGAGTGAGTACGGTAGTGTACTAAACAGAGTGAGTACGGTAGTGTACTAAACAGAGTGAGTACGGTAGTGTAGTAAACAGAGTGAGTACGGTAGTGTAGTAAACAGAGTGAGTACGGTAGTGTACTAAACAGAGTGAGTACGGTAGTGTACTAAACAGAGTGAGTACGGTAGTGTAGTAAACAGAGTGAGTACGGTAGTGTAGTAAACAGAGTGAGTACGGTAGTGTACTAAACAGAGTGAGTACGGTAGTGTAGTAAACAGAGTGAGTACGGTAGTGTACTAAACAGAGTGAGTACGGTAGTGTACTAAACAGAGTGAGTACGGTAGTGTACTAAACAGAGTGAGTACGGTAGTGTAGTAAACAGAGTGAGTACGGTAGTGTACTAAACAGAGTGAGTACGGTAGTGTACTAAACAGAGTGAGTACGGTAGTGTAGTAAACAGAGTGAGTACGGTAGTGTAGTAAACAGAGTGAGTACGGTAGTGTAGTAAACAGAGTGAGTACGGTAGTGTACTAAACAGAGTGAGTACGGTAGTGTACTAAACAGAGTGAGTACGGTAGTGTAGTAAACAGAGTGAGTACGGTAGTGTACTAAACAGAGTGAGTACGGTAGTGTACTAAACAGAGTGAGTACGGTAGTGTAGTAAACAGAGTGAGTACGGTAGTGTAGTAAACAGAGTGAGTACGGTAGTGTAGTAAACAGAGTGAGTACGGTAGTGTAGTAAACAGAGTGAGTACGGTAGTGTAGTAAACAGAGTGAGTAGGGTAGTGTACTAAACAGAGTGAGTACGGTAGTGTACTAAACAGAGTGAGTACAGTAGTGTAGTAAACAGAGTGAGTACGGTAGTGTAGTAAACAGAGTGAGTACGGTAGTGTACTAAACAGAGTGAGTACGGTAGTGTACTAAACAGAGTGAGTACGGTAGTGTAGTAAACAGAGTGAGTACGGTAGTGTACTAAACAGAGTGAGTACGGTAGTGTAGTAAACAGAGTGAGTACGGTAGTGTACTAAACAGAGTGAGTACGGTAGTGTAGTAAACAGAGTGAGTACGGTAGTGTAGTAAACAGAGTGAGTACGGTAGTGTACTAAACAGAGTGAGTACGGTAGTGTACTAAACAGAGTGAGTACAGTAGTGTAGTAAACAGAGTGAGTACGGTAGTGTACTAAACAGAGTGAGTACGGTAGTGTAGTAAACAGAGTGAGTACGGTAGTGTACTAAACAGAGTGAGTACGGTAGTGTAGTAAACAGAGTGAGTACGGTAGTGTACTAAACAGAGTGAGTACGGTAGTGTAGTAAACAGAGTGAGTACGGTTGTGTACTAAACAGAGTGAGTACGGTAGTGTACTAAACAGAGTGAGTACGGTAGTGTAGTAAACAGAGTGAGTACAGTAGTGTAGTAAACAGAGTGAGTACGGTAGTGTACTAAACAGAGTGAGTACGGTAGTGTAGTAAACAGAGTGAGTACGGTAGTGTACTAAACAGAGTGAGTACGGTAGTGTATTAAACAGAGTGAGTACGGTAGTGTACTAAACAACCAAAGATTTCAAGACTGAAAGTGGTAAAAGTAGTAGCCCACAATAAGGAAAAACTCCAGGTAGAAATAAACTTTATCTAGTCCTTGGCCTATATCCTAATCTGTCTTTGGTGTAGGTCATGTTGTTCTTCACATTACCGTCTCTGTTAAACACACACTATATCAAATACAAGTTGATTTATCCCATGCAACATGATACAGAAGGTCTACAGTAAAAACGATACAGTGAAATGGTTACTTGCGTGATTTGCATAGTAGTGATATCAAAAAATAAATTAAACAT
>NC_138301.1:121510512-121528012 GCF_965601325.2 Salmo salar | reverse complement strand
CTCTCTCTCTCTCTCCTCTCTCTCTCTCTCTCTCTCTCTCTCTCTCTCTCTCTCTCTCTCTCTCTCTCTCTCTCTCTCTCTCTCTCTCTCTCTCTCTCTCTGCTCTCTCTCTCTCTCTCTCCCTGTCTCTCTCTCCTCTGTCTCTCTCTCTCTCTCTCCCTCTCTCTCTCCCTCTCTCCCTCTCCCTGTCTCCCTCTCCCTGTCTCCCTCTCCCTCTCTCTCTTCCTGAAAAAATTCCAAGTGGTACCCTATTTCATACATATATTTAGGGGGTAGGATACCATTTGGGCCACACACATGTAGTTTAATAGGTCTGACATTAAAAGCTTCTTATGATGACTAGTCGAATCAGAGGAACCCAATAAGTCGAGGGGCGTCATGTCAGGGTCTTTTGTTCCAGTATTTCAGTAGTTTATAGCCTCACACTGTGTATTAGGAGGTCACCCATGGTGTGTGTTCTTTGTTTCGGCTTTGTGGCAGGAAAAAACATGACTTTACCTTTCTATTCTGTCTGTCTGTACAGCAACAGTAAATTATATTTAGGTTTCGAGGCTCTCTCTCTCTCTCTCTCTCTCTCTCTCTCTCTCTCTCTCTCTCTCTCTCTCTCTCTCTCTCTCTCTCTCTCTCTCTCTCTCTCCTCTCTCTCTCTCTCTCTCTCTCTCTCTCTCTCTCTCATGGCCATGGAAGAAAAAACAAACTGTAATTGTACAGAAACAACCATGCTGTTTTAAATTGTTCTTTCCCTTTTGACCATGAAGTAATATATGATTTTATCTCTCTCTCTTCTTCTCTCTATGTTGTCTCCTTCCTCTTCTCCGCTGATGACTCCACTTATTGCTCATATTACAGGTAAGCACTCTCACTTTTTAACCAGGAAGTGCCATTGAGGTATAAAAAGAATTCTTTTACAATGGAGACCTGGCCAAAAATACAGAAAAACATACAAGTAGTTGTTATCTTATGTATAGGATGTAGTGAGCGCTGTCTGTATGGCTGGAGGAAGGGGTTTATGGGGTTTAGGGTCTAACAGTGTGTATAGTAATGGCTTATAGAAGATATCACTGCCTATGTCAGCATACATACCACAACGCTATGCAATGGCCATTGGAACACACATAACCTTCTATGTAACAAACATACCTGTCCCACTCAGTGGGACATTGGGACATCAGGTAGGGTTCATGTAGCTCTGTAATCCCATTGGGACATCAGGAAGGGTTCCTGTATCTCTTTAATCCCATTGGGACATCAGGAAGGGTTCCTGTATCTCTTTAATCCCATTGGGACATCAGATTGGTTCCTGTATCTCTGTAATCCCATTGGGACATCAGGAAGGGTTCCTGTATCTCTTTAATCCCATTGGGACATCAGGAAGGGTTCCTGTATCTCTGTAATCCCATTGGGACATCAGGAAGGGTTCCTGTATCTCTTTAATCCCATTGGGACATCAGGAAGGGTTCATGTATCTCTTTAATCCCATTGGGACATCAGATTGGTTCCTGTATCTCTGTAATCCCATTGGGACATCAGGAAGGGTTCATGTATCTCTTTAATCCCATTGGGACATCAGGTAGGGTTCCTGTATCTCTTTAATCCCATTGGGACATCAGGAAGGGTTCCTGTATCTCTTTAATCCCATTGGGACATCAGGAAGGGTTCCTGTATCTCTTTCATCCCATTGGGACATCAGGAAGGGTTCCTGTATCTCTTTAATCCCATTGGGACATCAGGTAGGGTTCCTGTATCTCTGTAATCCCATTGGGACATCAGGAAGGGTTCCTGTATCTCTTTAATCCCATTGGGACATCAGGAAGGGTTCATGTATCTCTTTAATCCCATTGGGACATAAGGAAGGGTTCATGTATCTCTTTAATCCCATTGGGACATCAGGTAGGGTTCCTGTATCTCTGTAATCCCATTGGGACATCAGGAAGGGTTCCTGTATCTCTGTAATCCCATTGGGACATCAGGTAGGGTTCATGTATCTCTGTAATCCCATTGGGACATCAGGTAGGGTTCATGTATCTCTTTAATCCCATTGGGACATCAGGAAGGGTTCATGTATCTCTTTAATCCCATTGGGACATCAGGAAGGGTTCCTGTATCTCTTTAATCCCATTGGGACATCAGGTAGGGTTCCTGTATCTCTGTAATCCCATTGGGACATCAGGAAGGGTTCCTGTATCGCTGTAATCCCATTGGGATGTCCCCTATAGTGCCCTGTGCCCTATAGTGTCCACTGTCCCCTATAGTGCCCCCTGTCCCCTATAGTGTCCACTGTCCCCTATAGTGTCCCCTGTCCCCTATAGTGTCCACTGTCCCCTATAGTGTCCACTGTCCCCTATAGTGTCCACTGTCCCCTATAGTGTCCACTGTCCCCTATAGTGTCCACTGTCCCCTATAGTGCCCTGTCCCCTATAGTGTCCACTGTCCCCTATAGTGCCCCCTGTCCCCTATAGTGCCCCCTGTCCCCTATAGTGCCCTATCCCCTATAGTGCCCTGTCCCCTATAGTGTCCTCTAGAGAACAGTAGAGAACAGTGAGAAGATAACAACACAACAGAGAACAGAGATAACAAAGAGAATGTAACAACAGGACAGAGAGAACAGAGAGAAGAGAGTAGGAGACAGAGAGAAGGTAACAACAGGGACAGAGAGAACAGAGAGAACAGAGAGAACAGAGATAATATAATAACACAACAGAGAACAGAGAGAACAGAGAGAAGGTAACAACACAACAGGGAAGAGAGAGAACAGAGAGAAGGTAACAAAACAACAGAGAGAACAGAGAGAAGAGAGATAATATAATAACACAACAGGGAAGAGAGAGAACAGAGAGAAGGTAACAAAACAACAGGGAAGAGAGAGAACAGAGAGAAGGTAACAAAACAACAGAGAGAACAGAGAGAAGAGAGATAATATAATAACACAACAGGGAAGAGAGAGAACAGAGAGAAGGTAACAACACAACAGAGAGAACAGAGAGAAGGTAACAACAGGACAGAGAGAACAGAGAGAACAGAGAGAACAGAGATAATTTAATAACACAACAGGGAAGAGAGAGAACTGAGAGAGAAGGTAACAACACAACAGCAAAGCTTGGGAGGTCACCTAAAGGGAGTGAGGGCTGGCATGTGTGGGCATGTGGGCGTGTGTGTGTCTGTGTTTGTCTCCCCCATTAACCTCTCTGGTGGGTTGAGCCACAGTCGCCGAGGGAGCGACACAGTGGCTCCACCAATTAAATTAGAGTTCTGCCGCCGTTCCTCAACACACACACACACACACATACCATTGCCTGGTTAGCTGGGTCTCTGAGGAAGCCCTCCTTTGGGATTTGTTCTGTAATTGTATTTAGGACGTCTCCACAGTGCCCTCGGAAATAAATAAAACCGAGCCAGAGAACAATGAGTCAATAGCAGGTTTGCGTTTTCTCTCTTGTATCTTGTTTAGGAGGCAGCTCTGCAGTGGTCCTCTTGTATCTTGTTTAGGAGGCTGCTCTGCAGTGGTCCTCTTGTATCTTGTTTAGGAGGCAGCTCTGCAGTGGTCCTCTTGAAGCTTGTTTAGGAGGCAGCTCTGCAGTGGTCCTCTTGAAGCTTGTTTAGGAGGCAGCTCTGCAGTGGTCCTCTTGTATCTTGTTTAGGAGGCAGCTCTGCAGTGGTCCTCTTGTATCTTGTTTAGGAGGCTGCTCTGCAGTGGTCCTCTTGTATCTTGTTTAGGAGGCAGCTCTGCAGTGGTCCTCTTGTATCTTGTTTAGGAGGCAGCTCTGCAGTGGTCCTCTTGTATCTTGTTTAGGAGGCAGCTCTGCAGTGGTCCTCTTGTATCTTGTTTAGGAGGCAGCTCTGCAGTGGTCCTCTTGTATCTTGTTTAGGAAGCTGCTCTGCAGTGGTCCTCTTGAATCTTGTTAAGGAGGCAGCTCTGCAGTGGTCCTCTTGTATCTTGTTTAGGAGGCTGCTCTGCAGTGGTCCTCTTGTATCTTGTTTAGGAGGCTGCTCTGCAGTGGTCCTCTTGAATCTTGTTAAGGAGGCAGCTCTGCAGTGGTCCTCTTGTATCTTGTTAAGGAGGCAGCTCTGCAGTGGTCCTCTTGTATCTTGTTTAGGAGGCTGCTCTGCAGTGGTCCTCTTGAATCTTGTTAAGGAGGCAGCTCTGCAGTGGTCCTCTTGTATCTTGTTTAGGAGGCAGCTCTGCAGTGGTCCTCTTGTATCTTGTTTAGGAGGCTGCTCTGCAGTGGTCCTCTTGTATCTTGTTTAGGAAGCTGCTCTGCAGTGGTCCTCTTGTATCTTGTTTAGGAGGCAGCTCTGCAGTGGTCCTCTTGTATCTTGTTTAGGAGGCTGCTCTGCAGTGGTCCTCTTGTATCTTGTTTAGGAGGCAGCTCTGCAGTGGGCCTCTTGTATCTTGTTTAGGAGGCAGCTCTGCAGTGGTCCTCTTGAATCTTGTTTAGGAGGCAGCTCTGCAGTGGTCCTCTTGTATCTTGTTTAGGAGGCAGCTCTGCAGTGGTCCTCTTGTATCTTGTTTAGGAGGCAGCTCTGCAATGGTCCTCTTGTATCTTGTTTAGGAGGCAGCTCTGCAGTTGTCCTCTTGTATCTTGTTTAGGAGGCTGCTCTGCAGTTGTCCTCTTGTATCTTGTTTAGGAGGCTGCTCTGCAGTGGTCCTCTTGTATCTTGTTTAGGAGGCTGCTCTGCAGTGGTCCTCTTGTATCTTGTTTAGGAGGCAGCTCTGCAGTGGTCCTCTTGTAGCTTGTTTAGGAGGCAGCTCTGCAGTGGTCCTCTTGTAGCTTGTTTAGGAGGCTGCTCTGCAGTGGTCCTCTTGAAGCTTGTTTAGGAGGCTGCTCTGCAGTGGTCCTCTTGTATCTTGTTTAGGAGGCAGCTCTGCAGTGGTCCTCTTGAATCTTGTTTAGGAGGCAGCTCTGCAGTGGTCCTCTTGTATCTTGTTTAGGAGGCAGCTCTGCAGTGGTCCTCTTGTATCTTGTTTAGGAGGCAGCTCTGCAGTGGTCCTCTTGTATCTTGTTTAGGAGGCTGCTCTGCAGTGGTCCTCTTGTATCTTGTTTAGGAGGCAGCTCTGCAGTGGTCCTCTTGTATCTTGTTTAGGAGGCAGCTCTGCAGTGGTCCTCTTGAATCTTGTTTAGGAGGCTGCTCTGCAGTGGTCCTCTTGTATCTTGTTTAGGAGGCAGCTCTGCAGTGGTCCTCTTGTATCTTGTTTAGGAGGCAGCTCTGCAATGGTCCTCTTGTATCTTGTTTAGGAGGCAGCTCTGCAGTTGTCCTCTTGTATCTTGTTTAGGAGGCTGCTCTGCAGTTGTCCTCTTGTATCTTGTTTAGGAGGCTGCTCTGCAGTGGTCCTCTTGTATCTTGTTTAGGAGGCTGCTCTGCAGTGGTCCTCTTGTATCTTGTTTAGGAGGCTGCTCTGCAGTGGTCCTCTTGTATCTTGTTTAGGAGGCTGCTCTGCAGTGGTCCTCTTGTATCTTGTTTAGGAGGCAGCTCTGCAGTTGTCCTCTTGAATCTTGTTAAGGAAGCTGCTCTGCAGTGGTCCTCTTGTATCTTGTTTAGGAGGCAGCTCTGCAGTGGTCCTCTTGAAGCTTGTTTAGGAGGCAGCTCTGCAGTTGTCCACTTGTATCTTGTTTAGGAGGCAGCTCTGCAGTGGTCCTCTTGAAGCTTGTTTAGGAGGCAGCTCTGCAGTGGTCCTCTTGTATCTTGTTTAGGAGGCTGCTCTGCAGGGGTCCTCTTGTATCTTGTTTAGGAAGCTGCTCTGCAGTGGTCCTCTTGTATCTTGTTAGAAGGCAGCTCTGCAATGGTCCTCTTGTATCTTGTTTAGGAGGCTGCTCTGCAGTGGTCCTCTTGTATCTTGTTTAGGAAGCTGCTCTGCATTGGTCCTCTTGTATCTTGTTTAGGAGGCTGCTCTGCAGTGGTCCTCTTGTATCTTGTTTAGGAGGCAGCTCTGCAGTGGTCCTCTTGTATCTTGTTTAGGATGCAGCTCTGCAGTGGTCCTCTTGTATCTTGTTTAGGAGGCAGCGCTGCAGTGGTCCTCTTGTATCTTGTTTAGGAAGCTGCTCTGCAGTGGTCCTCTTGTATCTTGTTTAGGAGGCTGCTCTGCAGTGGTCCTCTTGTATCTTGTTTAGGAGGCTGCTCTGCAGTGGTCCTCTTGTATCTTGTTTAGGAGGCAGCTCTGCAATGGTCCTCTTGTATCTTGTTTAGGAGGCAGCTCTGCAGTGGTCCTCTTGTATCTTGTTTAGGAGGCTGCTCTGCAGTGGTCCTCTTGTAGCTTGTTTAGGAGGCTGCTCTGCAGTGGTCCTCTTGTATCTTGTTTAGGAGGCTGCTCTGCAGTGGTCCTCTTGTATCTTGTTTAGGAGGCTGCTCTGCAGTGGTCCTCTTGTATCTTGTTTAGGAGGCTGCTCTGCAGTGGTCCTCTTGTATCTTGTTTAGGAGGCAGCTCTGCAGTTGTCCTCTTGAATCTTGTTAAGGAAGCTGCTCTGCAGTGGTCCTCTTGTATCTTGTTTAGGAGGCAGCTCTGCAGTGGTCCTCTTGAAGCTTGTTTAGGAGGCAGCTCTGCAGTGGTCCTCTTGAAGCTTGTTTAGGAGGCAGCTCTGCAGTGGTCCTCTTGAAGCTTGTTTAGGAGGCAGCTCTGCAGTGGTCCTCTTGTATCTTGTTTAGGAGGCAGCTCTGCAGTGGTCCTCTTGTATCTTGTTTAGGAGGCTGCTCTGCAGTGGTCCTCTTGTATCTTGTTTAGGAGGCAGCTCTGCAGTGGTCCTCTTGTATCTTGTTTAGGAGGCAGCTCTGCAGTGGTCCTCTTGTATCTTGTTTAGGAGGCAGCTCTGCAGTGGTCCTCTTGTATCTTGTTTAGGAGGCAGCTCTGCAGTGGTCCTCTTGTATCTTGTTTAGGAAGCTGCTCTGCAGTGGTCCTCTTGAATCTTGTTAAGGAAGCTGCTCTGCAGTGGTCCTCTTGTATCTTGTTTAGGAGGCTGCTCTGCAGTGGTCCTCTTGTATCTTGTTTAGGAGGCAGCTCTGCAGTGGTCCTCTTGTATCTTGTTTAGGAGGCAGCTCTGCAGTGGTCCTCTTGAATCTTGTTTAGGAGGCAGCTCTGCAGTGGTCCTCTTGTATCTTGTTTAGGAGGCAGCTCTGCAATGGTCCTCTTGTATCTTGTTTAGGAGGCAGCTCTGCAGTTGTCCTCTTGTATCTTGTTTAGGAGGCTGCTCTGCAGTTGTCCTCTTGTATCTTGTTTAGGAGGCTGCTCTGCAGTGGTCCTCTTGTATCTTGTTTAGCAGGCTGCTCTGCAGTGGTCCTCTTGTATCTTGTTTAGGAGGCTGCTCTGCAGTGGTCCTCTTGTATCTTGTTTAGGAGGCTGCTCTGCAGTGGTCCTCTTGTATCTTGTTTAGGAGGCAGCTCTGCAGTTGTCCTCTTGAATCTTGTTAAGGAAGCTGCTCTGCAGTGGTCCTCTTGTATCTTGTTTAGGAGGCAGCTCTGCAGTGGTCCTCTTGAAGCTTGTTTAGGAGGCAGCTCTGCAGTTGTCCACTTGTATCTTGTTTAGGAGGCAGCTCTGCAGTGGTCCTCTTGAAGCTTGTTTAGGAGGCAGCTCTGCAGTGGTCCTCTTGTATCTTGTTTAGGAGGCTGCTCTGCAGGGGTCCTCTTGTATCTTGTTTAGGAAGCTGCTCTGCAGTGGTCCTCTTGTATCTTGTTAGAAGGCAGCTCTGCAATGGTCCTCTTGTATCTTGTTTAGGAGGCAGCTCTGCAGTGGTCCTCTTGAAGCTTGTTTAGGAGGCAGCTCTGCAGTGGTCCTCTTGAAGCTTGTTTAGGAAACTGCTCTGCAGTGGTCCTCTTGTATCTTGTTTAGGAAGCTGCTCTGCAGTGGTCCTCTTGTATCTTGTTTAGGAGGCTGCTCTGCAGTGGTCCTCTTGTATCTTGTTTAGAAGGCAGCTCTGCAATGGTCCTCTTGTATCTTGTTTAGGAGGCAGCTCTGCAGTTGTCCTCTTGAAGCTTGTTTAGGAGGCAGCTCTGCAGTGGTCCTCTTGAAGCTTGTTTAGGAGGCTGCTCTGCAGTGGTCCTCTTGTATCTTGTTTAGGAGGCAGCTCTGTGGTGGTCCTCTTGTATCTTGTTTAGGAGGTAGCTCTGCAGTGGTCCTCTTGAATCATGTTTAGGAGGTAGCTCTGCAGTGGTCCTCTTGTATCTTGTTCAGGAAGCTGCTCTGCAGTGGTCCTCTTGTATCTTGTTTAGGAGGCAGCTCTGCAGTGGTCCTCTTGTATCTTGTTTAGGAAGCTGCTCTGCAGTGGTCCTCTTGAAGCTTGTTTAGGAGGCAGCTCTGCAGTGGTCCTCTTGCATCTTGTTTAGGAGGCAGCTCTGCAGTGGTCCTCTTGTATCTTGTTTAGGAGGCAGCTCTGCAGTGGTCCTCTTGAATCTTGTTTAGGAGGCAGCTCTGCAGTGGTCCTCTTGTATCTTGTTTAGGAGGCAGCTCTGCAGTGGTCCTCTTGAATCTTGTTTAGGAGTCTGCTCTGCAGTGGTCCTCTTGTATCTTGTTTAGGAGGCAGCTCTGCAGTGGTCCTCTTGAATCTTGTTTAGGAGGCAGCTCTGCAGTGGTCCTCTTGTGTCTTGTTTAGGAGGCAGCTCTGCAGTGGTCCTCTTGTATCTTGTTTAGGAGGCTGCTCTGCAGTGGTCCTCTTGTATCTTGTTTAGGAGGCAGCTCTGCAGTGGTCCTCTTGTATCTTGTTTAGGAGGTAGCTCTGCAGTGGTCCTCTTGTATCTTGTTTAGGAGGCAGCTCTGCAGTGGTCCTCTTGTATCTTGTTTAGGAGGCAGCTCTGCAGTGGTCCTCTTGAATCTTGTTTAGGAGGCAGCTCTGCAGTGGTCCTCTTGAATCTTGTTTAGGAGGCAGCTCTGCAGTGGTCCTCTTGAATCTTGTTAAGGAAGCTGCTCTGCAGTGGTCCTCTTGTATCTTGTTTAGGAGGCAGCTCTGCAGTGGTCCTCTTGAATCTTGTTTAGGAGGCAGCTCTGCAGTGGGCCTCTTGTATCTTGTTTAGGAGGCTGCTCTGCAGTGGTCACTTGTAGGCACAGCCACAAAGTGATAAAATCTGATTTTACATCTAACCTTAACCCTAACCTCAACCACACTGCTAACCTTAACCCTAACCTCAACCACACTGCTAACCTTAACCCTAACCTCAACCACACTGCTAACCATTAAGCCTAACTCTACCCTTAAATGAAGACAATCGAGCCAATTTTGAATTTACAGGTGGGCCATCTAGGGGAAATCACTCAGTTATGCCTGAAGGACAAGACTCCTCCCAATAACATCAACCTGCGAGTTAACACAGTAGAGGATAGAAACACAGTAGAGGATAGAAACACAGTAGAGGATAGAAACACAGTAGAGGATAGAAACACAGCAGAAGATAGAAACACAGGAGAGGATAGAAACACAGCAGAAGATAGAAACACAGCAGAGGATAGAAACACAGCAGAAGATAGAAACACAGCAGAGGATAGAAACACAGTAGAGGATAGAAACACAGCAGAGGATAGAAACACAGCAGAGGATAGAAACACAGCAGAGGATAGAAACACAGCAGAGGATAGAAACACAGCAGAGGATAGAAACAGAAACACAGGAGAGGATAGAAACACAGCAGAGGATAGAAACACAGCAGAGGATAGAAACACAGTAGAGGATAGAAACACAGCAGAGGATAGAAACACCAGAGGATAGAAACACAGCAGAGGATAGAAACACAGCAGAGGATAGAAACACAGCAGAGGATAGAAACACAGCAGAGGATAGAAACACAGCAGAGGATAGAAACACAGTAGAGGATAGAAACACAGCAGAGGATAGAAACACAGCAGAGGGTAGAAACAGAAACACAGGAGAGGATAGAAACACAGCAGAGGATAGAAACACAGCAGAGGATAGAAACACAGCAGAGGATAGAAACACAGCAGAGGATAGAAACACAGCAGAAGATAGAAACACAGCAGATGATAGAAACACAGGAGAGGATAGAAACACAGCAGAGGATAGAAACACAGTAGAGGATAGAAACACAGCAGAAGATAGAAACACAGGAGAGGATAGAAACACAGCAGAAGATAGAAACACAGCAGAGGATAGAAACACAGCAGAAGATAGAAACACAGCAGAGGATAGAAACACAGTAGAGGATAGAAACACAGCAGAGGATAGAAACACAGCAGAGGATAGAAACACAGCAGAGGATAGAAACACAGCAGAGGATAGAAACACAGCAGAGGATAGAAACACAGTAGAGGATAGAAACACAGCAGAGGATAGAAACACAGCAGAGGATAGAAACAGAAACACAGGAGAGGATAGAAACACAGCAGAGGATAGAAACACAGCAGAGGATAGAAACACAGTAGAGGATAGAAACACAGCAGAGGATAGAAACACAGCAGAGGATAGAAACACAGCAGAGGATAGAAACACAGCAGAGGATAGAAACACAGCAGAGGATAGAAACACAGTAGAGGATAGAAACACAGCAGAGGATAGAAACACAGCAGAGGATAGAAACAGAAACACAGGAGAGGATAGAAACACAGCAGAGGATAGAAACACAGCAGAGGATAGAAACACAGCAGAGGATAGAAACACAGCAGAGGATAGAAACACAGTAGAGGATAGAAACACAGCAGAGGATAGAAACACAGCAGAGGATAGAAACACAGCAGAGGATAGAAACACAGCAGAGGATAGAAACACAGCAGAGGATAGAAACACAGCAGAGGATAGAAACACAGCAGAGGATAGAAACACAGTAGAGGATAGAAACACAGTAGAGGATAGAAACACGGCAGCAGAGGATAGAAACACAGCAGAGGATAGAAACACAGCAGAGGATAGAAACACTGGAGAGGATAGAAACACAGCAGAGGATAGAAACACAGCAGAGGATAGAAACACAGGGACGGGGAATAGGGAAGGGGGAGTGGGAGAGGAGAGAGAGAGAGAAAGGACATAAAGAATGAAGGACAGTAGCTGAAAGACAAGGTGACCTAAGCCATAAAGTTAATAAGCTAGGCCCGAGTGACTTGCAGCACAGTGGGTTTCTTTCTAAATACTTCAAATATTCATCATGTCAGACTTACAACCTAATACACTATCATATCTACAGATTCTAGGGATGTGTCACAAATGCCAGCCTATTCCTTATGTAGTGGACTACTTTTGATAGGGGCACCTGGTTGAAAAGTAGTGCACTACGAAGTGGAATAGGGCTGATTCTCCTCATCCTCAACCTATTTTAACACTGGGACGAGGTCAGGTTGTGTAAGAGGTAATTTCAAATCCAGTAAGAGTTACTGAAACTACTTTGGAGTTCGCATTAAAGGGGGGGAGAACAATATAATTTAGAAATATGGTTTTGTATTACATCCAAGATCTGGTAGTTTTATGTTTTTTGTTGTTGTAATGCATTAAGATGACTCACTTCCATGGTCAGCTAGGGCATCCGTATTCCAATAAGAAGAGTGGAGTAGTGGAGGGTTAACACAGTGGAGTAGTGGAAGGTAACCACAGTGGAGTAGTGGAGGGTTAACACAGTGGAGTAGTGGAGGGTTAACACAGTGGAGTAGTGGAGGGTTAACACAGTGGAGTAGTGGAGGGTTAACACAGTGGAGTAGTGGGGGGTAAATGTAGTGGAGGGTTAACACAGTGGAGTAGTGGAGGGTTAACACAGTGGAGTAGTGGAGGGTAAACACAGTGGAGTAGTGGAGGGTAAACACAGTGGAGTAGTGGAGGGTTAACACAGTGGAGTAGTGGAGGGTAAATGCAGTGGAGGGTTAACACAGTGAAGTAGTGGAGGGTAAATGTAGTGGAGGGTTAACACAGTGGAGTAGTGGAGGGTTAACACAGTGGAGTAGTGGAGGGTAAACCCAGTGGAGTAGTGGAGGGTAAACGTAGTGGAGGGTTAATACAGTGGAGTAGTGGAGGGTTAACACAGTGGAGTAGTGGAGGGTTAACACAGTGGAGTAGTGAACGGTTAACACAGTGGAGTAGTGGAGGGTTAACACAGTGGAGTAGTGGAGGGTAAACACAGTGGAGTAGTGGAAGGTTAACACAGTGGAGTAGTGGAGGGTAAACACAGTAGAGTAGTGGAGGGTAAACACAGTGGAGTAGTGGAGGGTTAACACAGTGGAGTAGTGGAGGGTAAACATAGTGGAGGGTTAACAGAGTGGAGTAGTGGAGGGTAACCACAGTGGAGTAGTGGAGGGTTAACACAGTGGAGTAGTGGAGGGTAAACACAGTAGAGTAGTGGAGGGTAAACACAGTGGAGTAGTGGAGGGTTAACACAGTGGAGTAGTGGAGGGTAAACACAGTGGAGTAGTCGAGGGTAAACACAGTAGAGTAGTGGAGGGTAAACACAGTAGAGTAGTGGAGGGTAAACACAGTGGAGTAGTGGAGGGTAAACACAGTAGAGTAGTGGAGGGTAAACACAGTGGAGTAGTGGAGGGTAAACACAGTGGAGTAGTGGAGGGTTAATACAGTGGAGTAGTGGAGGGTAACCACAGTGGAGTAGTGGAGGGTTAACACAGTGGAGTAGTGGAGGGTAACCACAGTGGAGTAGTGGAGGGTTAACATAGTGGAGTAGTGGAGGGTTAACATAGTGGAGGGTAAACACAGTGGAGTAGTGGAGGGTAAACTCAGAGGAGTAGTGGAGGGTAAACACAGTGGAGTAGTGGAGGGTTAACACAGTGGAGTAGTGGAGGGTAAAGACAGTGGAGTAGTGGAGGGTTAACACAGTGGAGTAGTGGAGGGTTAACGTAGTGGAGGGTAAACACAGTGGAGTAGTGGAGGGTAACCACAGTGGAGTAGTGGAGGGTTAACACAGTGGAGTAGTGGAGGGTTAACACAGTGGAGTAGTGGAGGGTTAACACAGTGGAGTAGTGGAGGGTAAACACAGAGGAGTAGTGGAGGGTTAACACAGTAGAGTAGTGGAGGGTTAACACAGTGGAGTAGTGGAGGGTTAACGTACTGGACGGTTAATACAGTGGAGTAGTGGAGGGTAAACACAGAGGAGTAGTGGAGGGTAAACACAGTGGAGTAGTGGAGGGTTAACACAGTGGAGTAGTGGAGGGTTAACGTAGTGGAGGGTAACCACAGTGGAGTAGTGGAGGGTTAACACAGTGGAGTAGTGGAGGGTAACCACAGTGGAGTAGTGGAGGGTAAACACAGTGGAGTAGTGGAGGGTTAACACAGTGGAGTAGTGGAGGGTAACCACAGTGGAATAGTGGAGGGTTAACACAGTGGAGTAGTGGAGGGTTAACGTAGTGGAGGGTAAACACAGTGGAGTAGTGGAGGGTAAACACAGAGGAGTAGTGGAGGGTAAACACAGTGGAGTAGTGGAGGGTTAACACAGTGGAGTAGTGGAGGGTAAACACAGTGGAGTAGTGGAGGGTAAACACAGTGGAGTAGTGGAGGGTAAACACAGTGGAGTAGTGGAGGGTAAACACAGTAGAGTAGTGGAGGGTTAACACAGTGGAGTAGTGGAGGGTTAACGTAGTGGAGGGTTAATACAGTGGAGTAGTGGAGGGTAAACACAGAGGAGTAGTGGAGGGTAAACACAGTGGAGTAGTGGAGGGTTAACACATTGGAGTAGTGGAGGGTTAACACAGTGGAGTAGAGGAGGGTTAACACAGTGGAGTAGTGGAGGGTAAACACAGTGGAGTAGTGGAGGGTTAACACATTGGAGTAGTGGAGGGTTAACACAGTGGAGTAGTGGAGGGTAAACGGTGACTATACAAAGGCCCAAATCTGAAGTACTTTTTATAGTGGTACACTAAGTGTAAACTGTTATAATGTTCCTTGATATTTCTCTGTTTTACAATTTACATTTCTATATACAAACCGGGCATACAGAACGTTTCGATACCCCTTCACTTATTCCACATTTTGATGTGTTACAGCCTGAATTCAAAACTGATTAAATCTATTTTTTTCTCTCCCATTTACACACAATACCCCTAAACACAAAGTGAAAATATGTTTTTAGAAATGTTTGCTAATTTATTGAAAACGAAATATAGAAAAAGACACTTTTACATAAGTATTCACACTCTTGAGTCAATACATGTTAGAATCACCTTTGGCAGCCATTACAGCTGTGAGTCTTTCTGGGTAAGTCTCTAAGAGCTGTGAGTCTTTCTGGGTCATTCTCTAAGAGCTGTGAGTCTTTCTGGGTCAGTCTCTAAGAGCTGTGAGTCTTTCTGGGTCATTCTCTAAGAGCTGTGAGTCTTTCTGGGTCATTCTCTAAGAGCTGTGAGTCTTTCTGGGTCAGTCTCTAAAAGCTGTGAGTCTTTCTGAGTCAGTCTCTAAGAGCTGTGAGTCTTTCTGAGTCAGTCTCTAAGAGCTGTGAGTCTTTCGGGGTCAGTCTCTAAGAGCTGTGAGACCTTTCTGAGTCAGTCTCTAAGAGCTGTGAGTCTTTCTGAGTCAGTCTCTAAGAGCTGTGAGTCTTTCTGGGTCAGTCTCTAAGAGCTGTGAGACCTTTCGGGGTAAGTCTTTAAGAACTTTGCACACCTGGATTGTAAAATGTTTGCCTAATATTCTTTTAAAAATTGTTCAATCTCTGTCAAATTGATTGTTGATCTTTGCTAGACAACAACTTTCAGGTCTTGCCACTCAGGCCATTCTGTCTTCTTGGTAAGCAACTCCAGTGTTGATTTGGCTTTGTGTTTTTGGTTATTGTCCTGCTGAAAGGTGAATTAATCTCCAAGTGTTTGGTGGAAAGCAGACTGAACCAGGTTTTCCTCTAGGATTTTGCCTGTGCTTAGCTCCATTCCAACTGTGTTAAAGTCCAAGTTGGCCTCAAGGTGAAATCCCTGAGCAGTTTCCTTCCTCTCCGGCAACTGAGTTAGGAAGGACGCCTGTATCTATGTAGTGTCTGGGTGTATTAATACACCATCCAAAGTGTAATTAATACCTTCACCATGCTCAAAGGGATATTCAATGTCTCTTTTTTTACCCATCTACCAATAGATGCCCTTCTTTGCGAAGCATTGGAAAACCTCCATGGTCTTTGTGGTTGAATCTGTTTTTGAAATGGACTGCTCGACTGAGGGACATTACAAATAATTGTATGGGGTATAGAGATGAGGTAGTCAAAAATCATGTTAAACACTATTATTGCACACAGAGTGAGTCCATGCAACGTATTATGTGACTTGTTAAGCACATGTTTACTCCTGAACTTATTTAGTCTTGACATAACAAAGGTTTTGAATACTTATTGACTCAAGACATTTCAACTTTTCATTTTTATTAATTTGTAAAAATTGTCCTCTGAAGACGACTCTGAAAGTTTCCTGGTACTGGTAGAAATACTGAATGGAAGTACAGTACCAGTCAAAAGTTTGGACACACCTACTCATTCAAGGTTTTTTCTTTATTTAAGACATCAAAGCTATGATATAAGACATATGGAATCATGTAGTAACCAAAAAAGTGTATATTTTAGATTTTTAGATTCTTCAAAGTAGCCACCCTTTGCCTTGCGGACAGCTTTGCACACTCTTGGCATTCTCTCAACCAGCTTCATGAGGTAGTCACCTGGAATGTATTTCAATTAACCTCTATGGGCTAGGTGGGACGCTAGCGTCCCACCCGTGGTGCACTCCATCAACAGCAGGTGCATTTCAAGAGCGGCAAATTTGAATCCAAATAAATGTCAAAATTCAAATTTTTCAAACATACAACTATTTTACACCCTTTGAAAGATAAACATCTCCTTAATCTAACCACGTTTTACGATTTCAAAAAGGTTTTACGGCGAAAGCATAAATTTAGAGTATGTTAGGACAGTACATTTACAAGAGTTGTGTGTAATGTTTTGTCAATTCAAAGACAGGGTCACCAAAACCATAAAACCAGCTAAAATGATGCACTAACCTTTTACAATCTCCATCAGATGACACTCCTAGGACATTATGTTAGACAATGCATGCATTTTTAGTTCTATCAAGTTCATATTTATATCCAAAAACAGCGTTTTACTATGGCATTGATGTTGAGGAAATCGTTTCCCTCCAATAACCGGCAGTCAAGTCAACACCACAAATTAAATAATTAAAATTAGAAAACATTGGTAAAATATTATATTGTCATTTAAAGAATTATAGATTTACATCTCTTGAACGCAATCAACTTGCCAGATTTAAAAATAACCTTACTGGGAAATCACACTTTGCAATAATCTGAGCACTGTGCCCAGAAAAATACGCGTTGCGATACAGACTAGACGTCATGTTGGGGAGATCTAAAATCGAAAATACTATGTAAATAATCCATTACCTTTGATTCTCTTCATCAGATGTCACTTCCAGGTATCACAGGTCCATAACGAATGTAGTTTTGTTCAAAAAAGCTCATCATTTATGTCCAAAAATCTCCGTCTTGTTAGCACATGATCTAAGCCAGCCGGACTTCTCGTCATGAACGAGGGGAAAAAATATATTTACGTTCGTTCAAACATGTCAAACGTTGTATAGCATAAATCATTAGGGCCTTTTTTAACCAGAACATGAATAATATTCAAGGTGGACGAATGCATACTCTTTTATAACGTATTGGAACGAGGGTACCCAACATGAACTCGCGCGCCAGGTGTCTAATGGGCCATCATCGTTCCATGGCTCTTGTTCGGTCAGATCTCCCTCCAGAAGACTCAAAACACTTTGTAAAGGCTGGTGACATCTAGTGGAAGCAATAGGAAGTGCCAAAATATTCCTCAGCCCCTGTGTTTTTCAATGGGATAGGTTTAAAGGTAATACAACACATCAGGTATCCACTTCCTGTCAGAAAATGTCTCAGGGTTTTGCCTGCCAAATGAGTTCTGTTATACTCACAGACACCATTCAAACAGTTTTAGAAACTTTAGAGTGTTTTTTATCCATATATAATAAGTATATGCATATTCTAGTTACTGGGTAGGATTAGTAACCAGATTAAATCGGGTACATTTTTTTTATCCAGCCGTGCAAATACTGCCCCCTAGCCCTAACAGGTTAGCAGTGTTAAGTTAATTTGTGGATTTTTATTTCTTCTTAATGTGTTTGAGCCAATCAGTTGTGTTGTGACAAGGTAGGGGTTGTATACAGAAGATAGTCCTATTTGGTAAAAGACCAAGTCCATATTATGGCAAGAACAGCTCAAATAAGCAAAGAGAAATGACAGTCCATCATCACTTTAAGACATGAAGGTCAGTCAATCCAGAAAATGACAAGAACTTTGAAAGTTTCTTGAAGTGCAAAGACAATCAAGCGTTATGATGAAACTGGCTCTCATGAGGACCGCCACAGGAAAGGAAGACCCAGAGTTACCTCTGCTGCAGAGGATAAGTTCATTAGAGTTATCAACCTCAGATTGCAGCCCAAATAAATACTTCACAGCGTTCAAGTAACAGCCACATCTCAAAATCAACTGTTCAGAGGAGACTGCGGGAATCAGACCTTCATGATTGAATTGCTGCAAAGAAACCACCGCTAAAGCACACCAATAATAAGAAGAGACTT
>NC_138301.1:121380512-121505512 GCF_965601325.2 Salmo salar | reverse complement strand
TTGTTTACTGTGAAATAGCATTGTATCTGGTCAAACACAATTTTTTCCAGAAGTTTTTCCAGAAGTTTACTAACAGGCTGATTGGTCGGCTTTTTGAGCCAGTAAAGGGGGCTTTACTATTCCTGGGTAGCGGAATGATTCTACAGTGAGGGGAAAAAAGTATTTGATCCCCTGCTGAATACTTATTTCCCTCATTAAAATGCAAATCAATTTATAACATTTCTGACATGCGTTTTTCTGGATATTTTTGTTGTTATTCTGTCTCTCACTGTTCAAATAAACCTACCATTAAAATTATAGACTGATCCTTTCTTTGTCAGTGGGCAAACGTACAAAATCAGCAGGGGATCAAATACTTGTTTCCCTCACTGTAGCTTCCCTCCAGGTCTGAGGGCAACACGCTCTCTAGTAGGCTTAAATTGAAGATGTGGCAAAAAGGAGTGGCAATATCGTCTGCTATTATCCTCAGTAATTTTCCATCCAGATTGTCAGACCCTGGTGGCTTGTCATTGTTCATAGACAACAATACATTTTTTCACCTCTTCCACACTGACTTTACGTAATTCAAAAGTACAATTATTGTCTTTCATAATCTGGTCCGATATACTTGGATATGTAGTGTCAGTGGGGTTTGTTGTGAATGAACCATCTGAACCATCTGATTCAATTAATTATGGAGCCAAGTTGGCTTTTTTTCCCCCCCCGTAGCTCAGTTGGTAGAGCATGGTGTTTGCAACGCCAGGGTTGTGGGTTCGATTCCCACGGGGGGCCAGCACAGAAGAAAAAAAAAATGTATGAAATGAAATGTATGCATTCACTACTGTAAGTCGCTCTGGATAAGAGCGTCTGCTAAATGACTCAAATGTAAGGTGCCCGAAAGCTTTTTTACTATCATTCTTTATATAACTTATCTTTGTTTCAATGTATAATTCTTTTTATTTTTTATTTTATTTAGTTTAGTCACATGATTTCTTAATTTGCATTGCATTTGCCAATCAGATGGGCTGCTAGACTTAATTGCCATTCCTTTTTGCCTCATCCCTCTCAACCACATCATTTTTCAATTCCTCATCAATCCACGGGGATTTAACATTTTTTCACAGTCATTTTCTTAATGGGTGCATGCTTATTAGTAAGGTGAAATAAGCAATTTCATAAATGTGTGGACACACACAAACACACTGGACACACACACACACTGGACTCACACACATTGAGACACACACACACACACACACACACACACACACACACACACACACTGGACACACACTGGACACACAGACATACTGGACACACACACACACACCACACACACACACACCACACACACACACACACACACACACACACACACACACACTGGATACACACACTGGACACACACACACACACACACACACACACACACACACACACACACACACACACACACACACTGGACACACACTGGATACACAAATTGGACACACACAGATAAAACATTCTTACCAATGCTCCTCATTACACACCACGAACCAACAAATACTCTTTACATCATCAACATATGAATCACTACACAATTATTGTATGACCTCTTATCCACTTTATTATTATTTGTAACTTTGGTTTTCCTAGATATGGCTACTATATTGTGATCACTACATCCTATGGATTTGGATACTGCTTTAAAGCAAATTTCTTCAGCATTAGTAAAGATGTGATCAATACATGTTGATGATTTCATTCCTGTGCTGTTTGTAACTACCCTGGTAGGTTGACTGATAACCTGAACCAGGTTGTAGCCACTGGTTGCAGTTTGAAGCTTTTTTCTTGAGTGGGCAGCTTGATGACAGCCAGTCAATATTTATATCACCCAGAAAATATATTTCTCTGTTGATATCACATAAAGCGTACTGTTAGCTCGCTAGCTAATGATATGTGTATGAGCTGTGTAGTAATATTATTCATATCTCAGAGCAATTTGCATTTCTACTTATAGCATAATGTTAGCTAGCTAGCTAACATTGAACCTAGTTGATTAACTTTAGCTACCTGCAAATTCATTCAGGTTATTAAAGTTATGAGATGGAATTATGGTTGATTGTTTGTTTACCAGAGACGATAATGTGAAGAACAACAGTACCTATACCAAAGTCAAATGAAGATATAAAGGTAGGCTAATGAGACAGTGTGCAATTTTTAAAATCCCCCAGGTAGCCCTGCTTTTATTTCATCACACTCACAACCGTAAACTATTTTCTTTAATCATCTCACCATTAACTTGTAAAAAAAAAAAAAGATATTGTTATGAGTTTATTTTCCTGTAATAACGAATAGCAATTAGCTAAAGTTAAGACATTGTTAGCTATATGATATGGTCATTATTTTTAACTGGCTAGCCAGCTAACTTAATGTTAGCTAGCTAGCTTACAAGCTAAAAACTAACCAAAACATTGTTTAGAAAGTTTATTTTAGTTGAATGGTTTGCTAGACTGACGTATACTAAATTCATTTTTAAATGGATTGGGTTTATTGGTGCTAAAATACACCAGTTACGCTATTTTGAACCACCAGGATGCTGATGTCAATGCAGCCTGTCGTTTTTGTGTTTATAGTTTCTCATAACAACAACAAAAAGTTTGATGTCGGACGACAATAGAACGAACGTTCATGATGTCACCGTCACAACTGTCTACAGACATGTTGATAGACGTAATATAAACCAGACTTTAGTCTTGAAATCTTTGATTGTTTAATTCACTACTGTCATGCTCACTCTGTTTAGCACATGGCCTCACATGTGAATCCTTAAAGAGATGGGTGGGACTAAGGGTTTAGAGGGTGTGAACGATACTGAATGTGGTGTAGACAAAGAAGAGCTCTCCAGTAGGTACCAAAACATTCAAGGGCCCTTTTCTCAACTTATCAACTTTCAAAAAGCAGAATGACTTTCGCATTGATTCCTCAACTGCAGTGTATGATATACCAATCTCTACTTGTATCCAATGTAAAAAACACAATTTAAAATGTTGCTACATAAGAACGAATGGAGCCGGTCGGTCACAAATATGTTTCTATCCTGGTCTGTCTCTGTGAACAGAGTGTTTCTATCCTGGTCTGTCTCTGTGGGGTGTGTTTGTGTTTGTGAACAGAGTGTTTCTATCCTGGTCTGTCTCTATGAACAGAGTTTCTATCCTGGTCTGTCTCTGTGGGGTGTGTTTGTGTTTGTGGACAGAGTGTTTCTATCCTGGTCTGTCTCTGTGGGGTCTGTCTCTGTGAACAGAGTGTTTCTATCCTGGTCTGTCTCTGTGAACAGAGTGTTTCTATCCTGGTCTGTCTCTGTGAACAGAGTGTTTCTATCCTGGTCTGTCTCTGTGGGGTGTGTTTGTGTTTGTGAACAGAGTGTTTCTATCCTGGTCTGTCTCTGTGGGGTCTGTCTCTGTGAACAGAGTGTTTCTATCCTGGTCTGTCTCTGTGAACAGAGTGTTTCTATCCTGGTCTGTCTCTGTGAACAGAGTGTTTCTATCCTGGTCTGTCTCTGTGGGGTGTGTTTGTGTTTGTGAACAGAGTGTTTCTATCCTGGTCTGTCTCTGTGAACAGAGTGTTTCTATCCTGGTCTGTCTCTGTGAACAGAGTGTTTCTGTCCTGGTCTGTCTCTGTGGGGTGTGTTTGTGTTTGTGAACAGAGTGTTTCTGTCCTGGTCTGTCTCTGTGGGGTGTGTTTGTGTTTGTGAACAGAGTGTTTCTGTCCTGGTCTGTCTCTGTGGGGTGTGTTTGTGTTTGTGAACAGAGTGTTTCTATCCTGGTCTGTCTCTGTGGGGTCTGTTTGTGTTTGTGAACAGAGCCCTAGAACCAGCTGGTTGAGGGGACTCTTCTCTAGGTTCATCTTTCTGTAGGTGAGGGCTTTTATGGTGCAATGTGTGGACATCGCTTCCTTTCAGGTGGTTGTAGAATTTAACGGCTCTTTTTCTGGATTTTGATAACTGTTGTCCTAATTCTGCTCTGCCTGCATTGTTTGGTGTTTTACGTTGTACACAAAGTATATTTTTTTCGCAGAATTCTGCATGCAGAGTCTCAATTGGGTGTTTGTCCCACAACCATAGAGGGCAATGGGTTTAATAACTGATTCAATTATTTTTTGGGGGCCAGATCCTAATTTGGATATTGAATTTTATGTCCCTTCTGATGTCATAGAAGGCTCTTCTTCCCTTGTCTCTTAGATCCTTCACAGCTTTGTGGAAGCTACCTGTGGTGTTTTATGTTTAGGCCCGAGGTAGGTGTAATTCTGTGTGTGCTCTAGGGCAACGGTGTCTAGATAGAATTTGTATTTGTTTTCATGGCTACTGGACCTTGTTAAAACACCATTTTTCGGACAGAATCTGTGCAGAAGATCTAGGTGCTGCTGTAGGTCCTCTGGTTGGGGACAGAAGAACCAGATCATCTGCACAAAAGAAAATTGTGAAGTCAGGTGCTGCACAATGTTTTATATATATATATATTTATATATATATATATATATATACAATACCAGTCAAAAGTTTTAGAACACCTACTCATTCCAGGGTTTTTCTTTATTTTTACTATTTTCTACATTGTAGAATAACAGTGAAGACATCAAAACTCTGAAATAACACATATGGAATCATGTCGTAACCAATAAAAGTGTTATCCGTTTGGAGTTTGCCAAAAGGCGATTAAAAGACTCTTAGACCATGAGAAACAATATTCTCTGGTCTGATGAAACTAAGATTAAACTCTTTGGCCTGGATGCCAAGTGTCACGTCTGGAGGAAACCTGGCACCATCTCTACGGTGAATTATGGCTGTGGCAGCATCATGCTGTGGGGATGTTTTTCAGCGGCAGGGACTGGGAGACTAGTCAGGATCAAGAGAGCAAAGTACAGAGAGATCCTTGATGAAAACCTGCTCCAGAGTGCTCCGGACCTCAGACTGGGGCGAAGGTTCACCTTCCAACAGGACAACAACCCTAAGCACACAGGTAAGCCAACGCAGGAGTGGCTTCAGGACAAGTCTCTATATGTCCTTGAGTGGCCCAAACAGAGCCCGGACTTGAACCATATCGAACATCTCTGGAGAGACCTGAAAATAGCTGTTCAGCGACGCTCCCCATCCAACCTGACAGAGCTTGAGAGGATCTGCAGAGAAGAATGGGAGAAACTCCCCAAATACAGATGTGTCAAGCTTGTAGCATCATACCCAAGAAGACTCGAGGTTGTAATCGCTGTCTGTCTGTCTGTCTGTCTGTCTGTCTGTCTGTCTGTCTGTCTGTCTGTCTGTCTGTCTGTCTGTCTGTCTGTCTGTCTGTCTGTCTGTCTGTCTGTCTGTCTGCCTGCCTGCCTGCCTGCCTGCCTGCCTCTCTGTGTGTGTGTGTGTGTGTGTGTGTGTGTGAGAGTGTGTGTGTGTGAGAGAGAGCAGTGTGGGCGTGTGTGTGTGTGTGTGCAGAGGCACTGTGAGTTGTGTGTGCCAGGGGTGTGTGGGAGGTTCGTCAGTGGTAAGGGATTTGTATCTCTGATTATCCCTGATTTCTCTTCTCCTCCCTCAACATGTGCTACATGACAGACACACACTACAATTACTCGGATCAACTCACATCGTCTAAAATGTCTCCCCTTTTCTCATGAATTAAAAAATATATATATTTATATATGTGTGGGTTTTTTTTCTACCTCACTTTAATGTATTTCATTGGTCGCACTAATGCATGGACACACACACACACACACACACACACACACACACACACACACACACACACACACACACACACACACACACACACCTGACCTGCAAACGTCCTATTTCCACCTGTGGATAACAAAACTCAGGCCGTGTCCCCCCCAAAAAATGTTAACTAGCTCTCACAGTGTAACCTCAGAATTACACGTTCATCCATGTTTTTCAAACGTCAAATCTCAAAGTGTTTAAGGTTTAAAGTTCAGGCATTCACTCAGAATGGTTAAGGTTTGGGATTAATAAAACAAAAAAATATGTTTATCGCTGGATTCGAACATGAAACCTTTCGAATCAGAGGCGGATGTCTACGCCCTACTAGAAGGTAACAGCTGTTTCCCTGAGTAGCCGGTTTCCACTTAATCTCCTGACGTCCTCAGACATGGCTGGATGTCTAATATTGACTTGTATCAGGGGTGACCTGACTGACAAAATGGCACCCTTTTTTCCCTATACCTGATGGTCTAAAGTAGTGCACTATATAGGGAATAGGGTGCCATAGGGCTCTGGTCTAAAGTAGTGCACTATATAGGGAATAGGGTGCCATAGGGCTCTGGTCTAAAGTAGTGTACTATATAGGGAATAGGGTGCCATAGGGCTCTGGTCTAAAGTAGTGCACTATATAGGGGATAGGGTGCCATAGGGCTCTGGTCTAAAGTAGTGTACTATATAGGGAATAGGGTGCCATAGGGCTCTGGTCTAAAGTAGTGGACTATATAGGGAATAGGGTGCCATAGGGCTCTGGTCTAAAGTAGTGCACTATATATAGGGAATAGGGTGCCATAGGGCTCTGGTCTAAAGTAGTGTACTATATAGGGAATAGGGTTCCATAGGGCTCTGGTCTAAAGTAGTGCACTATATAGGGAATAGGGTGCCATAGGGCTCTGGTCTAAAGTAGTGCACTATATAGGGAATAGGGTGCCATAGGGCTCTGGTCTAAAGTAGTGCACTATATAGGGAATAGGGTGCCATAGGGCTCTGGTCTAAAGTAGTGCACTATATAGGGAATAGGGTGCCATAGGGCTCTGGTCTAAAGTAGTGCACTATATAGGGAATAGGGTGCCATAGGGCTCTGGTCTAAAGTAGTACACTATATAGGGAATAGGGTGCCATTTGGCTCTGGTCTAAAGTAGTGCACTATATAGGGAATAGGGTGCCATAGGGCTCTGGTCTAAAGTAGTGCACTATATAGGGAATATGGTGCCATAGGGCTCTGGTCTAAAGTAGTGCACTATATAGGGAATAGGGTGCCATAGGGCTCTGGTCTAAAGTATTGCACTATATATAGGGAATAGGGTGCCATAGGGCTCTGGTCTAAAGTATTGCACTATATATAGGGAATAGGGTGCCATAGGGCTCTGGTCTAAAGTAGTGCACTATATAGGGAATAGGGTGCCATAGGGCTCTGGTCTAAAGTAGTGCACTATATAGGGAATAGGGTGCCATAGGGCTCTGGTCTAAAGTAGTGCACTATATAGGGAAAAGGGTGGCATAGGGCTCTGGTCTAAAGTAGTGCACTATATAGGGAATATGGTGCCATAGGGCTCTGGTCTAAAGTAGTGCACTATTTATATGGGAATAGGGTGCCATAGGGCTCTGGTCTAAAGTAGTGCACTATTTATATAGGGAATAGGGTGCCATAGGGCTCTGGTCTAAAGTAGTGCACTATTTATATAGGGAATAGGGAGCCATAGCGCTCTGGTCTAAAGTAGTGCACTATTTATATAGGGAATAGGGTGCCATAGGGCTCTGGTCTAAAGTAGTGCACTATATAGGTAATAGGGTGGCATAGGGCTCTGGTCTAAAGTAGTGCACTATATAGGGAATAGGGTGCCATAGGGCTCTGGTCTAAAGTAGTGCACTATATAGGGAATAGGGTGCCATTTGGGACTCAGCCTTGTATTGGAAGGCTACCTGTGTTACCTCTCCAGAGAAATAACTTGAGTTAGTGTGTTCAGTTTGAAGAGTGATTCAACAAGTTCCTCTGTGTGTGTGTGGGTGTGTGTGTGTGTGTGTGTGTGTGTGTGTGTGTGTGTGCGTGTGTGTGTGTGCGTGTGTGTGTGTGTGTGTGTGTGCGTGTGTGTGTGTGTGCGTGTGTGTGTGTGTATGTGTGTGTGTGTGCGTGTGTGTGTGTGTGTGTGTGCCTCACTTTAAATCTTTGATTAGTCCAACTCTGTGTTATCATAGTATATTAAACCCAGTCTTCACCCTAGCCTTTATTCACAGGGTTTGTTGTTCTCAATTTAAAAATGTCTGATTGCTTTTTTTTTTAACCATCTCTTAGTATTTGTGATTGCCATTTCACCGTCTCTCTCCTCTCCAAACAGACATGATCTAACAAGTATTTTACTAACATTAGGTATCACTGACTTCTCTTGATAGATAATAATAATGAACCAAGTCCAGCAGGT
Source organism: Salmo salar (assembly GCF_965601325.2). Lineage (NCBI taxonomy): Eukaryota > Metazoa > Chordata > Actinopteri > Salmoniformes > Salmonidae > Salmo > Salmo salar. The sequence continues at coordinate 121,497,370 of NC_138301.1, read as the reverse complement.
CTATTAGAGGAGCCTGCCAGGACAGAGAGGGGGGGGGGGTTGCATGAAGCATTGGCTGATTGTAACAGGCAGGGGGACCTTTAGCCTTCAGCACTACACCGTAAGACGTTTATGTAATTTAAACAGTAAAACACTGTAGAGTAAAAGCACATTAAAATACCTTAAAAAAATGCACTATGGTGGAAATTGTTCCACCATTTCCTGGCTGCATAAATTTGAATAGTTTGCCAAATTTCAGTTTATGTGACAAAAAAAGCAAGTATTGTGTAGAGAAACATTGTACCATCTAAACCGCTGTGAGTAATATATTTTTCATAATCTAAAATATTGTATTTTTTAGCTGTTTGAAGCTGATGTACAGAACCTAATGTAAAAGATGCAAAAACAAAACTTAAGAACGGGAAGCATAGAAAATACACGCATAGAACAGATCTACCTCTTCTTAGACTGGCTTTTAATGAGAATGACAGGTCTACAACTCATTTTTTCTATGTGAATTTGGTCGGATCGCCGAAGAAGTGACATATTCCAGCTTTAAATGCGTTTTACATAATTAATTATGGTGCATTGTGGGAAAATGTTGTAGGTGGGGAAAGAATATCTGTCTCGTTAACATATTTTAAGGCATGCCTCGTCAGAGGCTATATTTGTCGTCAGTGAGAATGCTGTACCAATTGAACTGATATGCGGTAGTGGTTAGAGGACAGATGTAACGGTTGTCGTATGGAGTAGACCAAGGCGCAGCGGGTTGAGTGCTCATTTGAACTTTTATTGAACACTTAACAACAAAACAAGAAAACTAACGAACGCACAGTATTGCAGAACAATACCCCCCCCCCCCAAACCCCCCCCCCCCCCGACAACACAAAACAAACACACACCCCCTGCCACGTCCTGACCAAACTACAATAACAAATAACCCCTTTATACTGGTCAGGACGCGACAACAGATCATAAAGTCTCAAATATTTAATGGTTGACTGTTCTTTCGATCATTTTTTAACCCTTGGAGTCACTGGCAGTTTTGAAGCCTTTGTAAAAGTTTGAAGTGCAAAGTGATATGAAACACCAGCTGCTCTACAACGATATATATAATCACATATTTACTATTAGAAATTGCTCAATAAATACAATTCAACAAACAAAAGTACTGTATTGCTGTTTTGCGGTATATTTACTACATCATAACTGTAAATGATGATGCACTCTGGTAAAAAAATATTGTGGGGTATATTTGTTGCACCAGTTAGTTAGAGTCCTGCACCATTTCAGGGATATGTGGTAGTAGTTTCCCTAACAATTAAACTGTTTATCGTGGGACAGATCAGAGTGGCAGCTGGTCCTAAACCTTTTATTCTTTGGCGTGATCCTGGACAACACCCTGTCTTTCTCTGCAAACATCAAAGCAGTGACTCGGTCCTGCGGGTTTGTTCTCAACAACATTCGTAGAGTATGACCTTTCCTCACACAGGAAGTGGTGCAGGTCCTAGCCCAGGCACTTGTTATCTCCCGTCTTGACTAATGCACTTCACTGTTGGCTTGTGCCATTAAATCCCCTGCAACTTATCCAGAACGCTGCAGCTCACCTGGAATTCAACGTTCCCAAGTTCTCCCATGTCACCCTGCTCCTCTGGACACTCCACTGGCTTCCATTTGAAGCTCGCATCTGCTACAAGACCATGGTGCTTCCCTCCGGAGCAGCAAGAGGAACTGCCCCCTCCCTATCTTCAGGCTATCCTCCAACCCTACACCCCAACCTGAGCACTCCGTTCTGCAGCCTCTGGTCTCTTGGCCGTCCCACCCCTACAGGGAGGGCAGCTCAACCCAGTCACAGCTCTTCTCTGTCCTGGCACCCCAATAGTGGAAACATCTTCCCCCTGAAGCTAGGACAACCAGAGTCCCCTAGTTGTCTCACCTAGCTATCTGGAGATGAATGTACTGACTATGACTGGTCCATCTAACTATCTGGAGATGAATGTACTGACTATGACTGGTCCACCTAGCTATCTGGAGATGAATGGACTGACTATGACTGGTCCACCTAGCTATCTGGAGATGAATGTACTGACTATGACTGGTCCACCTAGCTATCTGGAGATGAATGTACTGACTATGACTGGTCCACCTAGCTATCTGGAGATTAATGTACTGACTATGACTGGTCCACCTAGCTATCTGGAGATGAATGGACTGACTATGACTGGTCCACCTAGCTATCTGGAGATGAATGTTTATTTATTTATTTAATTCATTATTTTTATTTTTTTATTCTTTATTTAACCAGGTAGGTCCAGTTGAGAACAAGTTCTCATTTACAACTGTGACCTGGCCAAGATAAAGCAAAGCAGTGCGACAAAAACAACAACACAGAGTTACACATAAACAAATGTACAGTCAATAACACAATAGAAAAGAAAAATTAGAAATATCTATATACAGTGTGTGCAAATGTAGAAGAGTAAGAAGGTTAGGCAATAAATAGGCCATAGAGGCGAAAAAATAATTACAATTTAGCATTAATACTGGAGTGATAGATGTACAGATGATAAATGTGCAAGTAGAGATAGTGTATTGTCTGTCTGTTAAATTACTAAAATGTAAATGTTAATTTAATTGTTGAATATATATACCCATCTCTGTTTCATCTGCTTTGGCCTCTAATCACAGCCGCTTAGGAAGCCAGTTGGAAGTGCAAGTGATATAAAACATACATTATTATTATTATTATTATTATTATTATTAATACTATTATAATATAATAGTATTCATTAATATGCTGTAATATACAAAAATCTAGCAGCCAACCTGCTTGCTTCAATCCCTTGTAATATTACAGCGTTTCATTGCTTAGACATTATAGTAATTTTCAGTAAGCTGGCATCATGTCCAGATATAGTCGGAGATAGTCTGAGATATAAGCATAAAATACCTTGTTCAGCCAGGTCACTCGTGATACAAGTCAGTATTCGACGTCCGTCCATGTCTGAGGAGGTTGGGAGATGACAGATAAACCGGCCACTAGGGGTAACAGTGAGTGCTGTTACTTTCATGTGGGTTTCTGTTTTTCTGCTATGGTGTTGTGGACAGGGTGACGGACGTAAGCACACGCCTTTGGTGCCAAAGGTTGCATGTTTGAATTCTAGAAAGTTGTTTATTTTTTTTATTTTGATTTGAATTCAATCTCATACCTTAACCTAACCTTAATATTTAACGATTTAATGAAGATTCAAAAGTTAATGCATAAACTTAAGCTTAAAAATGTGTAATTAATATCCTAAGCTTAACCTTAAAACACTGGACTCTTGGAACAACTTTGAAATTTGACATTTTGAGAAACATGGATTAATGTCTAATTCTAATGTGAGACTGTAAACGTTTGTTGATGATGTTGGGTGTAATTACAATTATTTTGAGGACAAGAGTGCTCACGAAATGACCAAAATGTACATTTAAAATGTTTTACTTGCAAAGAACACTGGGTAAAATGTCACTGGGTAATTACAATAATATGCTGTAATTGTAGTTGGTACTGTAAATTAGATTACAGTAACTGACTTGGTACTGTAAAATTAGATTACAATTGCTGCCAGTAAATTACTGGAAATGTGTTTTACAGTGTAAACTTTTAGCTTTGTGTCTAGTCTGTCCTCTTTGGTATTATATATGGCTATATTATGAGTTATATATGCAGTGGCCTTTTCCTTCAATACCACCTGACAGTCACTGATGTTGTTTATGCCTACCTGCCTCTGTGTGTGTGTGTGTGTGTGTGTGTGTGTGTGTGTGTGTGTGTGTGTGTGTGTGTGTGTGTGTGTGTGTGTGTGTGTGTGTGTGTGCCTACCTGCCTCTGTGCGTGTGTGTGTGTGTGTGTGTGTGTGTGCGTGTGTGTGTGTGTGTGTGTGTGTGTGTGTCTACCTGCCAGCCTGTGTGTCTCCTGACATAATGACATTTGAATGCCCTCTTCACTCATTTCTGGGCGTTTATGACAAGTGTGTGTCAAGTCTTTGTCTGAGCTTGACAGGAAGACAGGAAGTCTCATAGCTCTGAAGGATATGACATCGTTGTGAAGGACACAGCCTTATCTCACCTCTCTGGTGTCTGAGTCGAGGAGGGTGAGATAGACAAACACACACGCGCACACACATTAAGACACACACACACACACACACACTGAGGCACACACACACACACACACACACACGCGCACACACACACCACTAAGGCACACACACATCAACCATGGCACACACACGCACACACACACACACCACACACACACACACACACACACACACACACACACACACACACACACACACACACACACACACACACTAAGGCACACACACATCAACCATGGCACACACACGCACACACACACACACACACACACACACACACACACAAACACACACACACACACGAGATCATTCGCTGATCCATCCAGTGTTCTCACAGTCATTGTGACTCCAGTGGAGGGAAGAGTCTTTGAGATGGTAATGACTCTGTTTAGCTACGAGACTTTGATTAGGTCTCATCATTAGAGAGTGAGAGAGAGTTATTATTCCATCCTTCTCTTGAAGAGGCTCTTTAGACAACAAGATGTCATCGTTTCCCTTCGAAATTCAACGTATTTTGGACAATTTTTGACGCATTCATTATGCGTGGTTACAGGGTTAATTCAGCATGGTTACAGGGTTAATTCTGCATGGTTACAGGGTTAATTCCGCGTGGTTACAGGGTTAATTCCACATGGTTACAGGGTTAAAATAGGAACAACTTAAAGGGTTACATTTAGATATTCATTCAGAGTGGTTTGGGGAAGGATTAAAACAAAAATACTTTTTTTTTTAAACGACACACTATTACTAGTGATGGGGAAACGAAGCTTCCTGAAGCATCGAGGCTTTCCGGGCCAATTAGGTTAATTGGCTGGTTAAATAGGTTAATTCCTTGAGGCTTTGATCAACAAAGTGTAAAAGCATTTAGAACAGCCAGATGACGTCCCACAACCCCCTGCAGCGTGGGCACCGCATAAACTTTTTGTTTTCTACTGAAACCAATCAGGTGGTTGTTTGACAAAACAAAGCTTCATACATCATTTCCATTTTTTTAATTTAACCTTCATTTAACTAGGGCAAGTCAATTAAGAACAAATTCTTATTTTCAATGACAGCCTACCAGGGAACAGTGGGTTAACTTCCTTGTTCAGGGGCAGAACGACAGATTTCTTTAACCTTTTTCAGCTCAGGGATTCGATCCAACAACCTTTACAGTTACTAGTCCAACGCTCTAACCACTAGGCTACGCTGCCGTACGTCATTGATCACGTGCTTCTGATAAAGTGATACAGGCAGCGACACACTGCTTGGATGTAAACCGATATAGACCCATGCCTGAGGTCTTCGGTCTCAAAACGTAACATCATGAGCTATTAGCATCAAGTATCATCACGTATTCTCGCAGCTTACTAGAGCCTTGTGGACTGCGGCGTCGCATTGGTCTAAGCAGCACCAGTACTGGGTACTCTTCTCCCCCCCCCCCCCCCCCCCGGTGAGTACCGAGGGAAGGCATATATCGACGTTCTGGAGACCTTTTCAAACGTGATCAGTCTGTTTTAGAGGCTCACATTGGCAGTCTTTGAAGGAAACCCTTTACACACACACACACTCACACACACTCTGTTATGTGGTGGGCGGACACCGAACAGATGGCAGCAGCCACTTCCCTGGTACATAATGCTCAATTATCTGTGTCCAATTTACACCTTTGCTGAGAGAGAGAGGAGATGAGAGAGAGAGGGAGAGAGAGGGAGAGAGGATAGAGAAAAAGACAGAGAGAGGGAGGGAGAGAGACGAGAGTGAGAGAGATACAGAGAGCGAGAGGGAGAAAAAGACAGAGATAGAAAGACAGAGAGGAAGAGAGAGAGGAGAGGAGAGAGGAGAGGAGAGAGACAGAGAGCGAGAGAGAGAAAAAAGACAGATAGAAAGACAGAGAGGAAGAGAGAGAGGAGAGGAGAGAGAGAGAGAGAAAGACAGAGAGAGAGAGAGAGAAGAAAGACAGAGAGAGAGAGAGAGAGAGAGAAAGACAGAGAGAGAGAGGGAGAGAGACGAGAGAGAGAGAGAGAAAAAAGACAGAGAGAGAGAGAGAGAGTGAGAGATAGAGAAGGAGAGAGGGAGTCCAAGAACAAGAAGGGAGAGTATAGAAAGAGAAAAAGGGAGAGAGATGCCGAAGGTGTGGAGCAGAAGGTGTGGAGAGATAACCAGGTGAGAATGATGAAGAGATGATTGTGATAGATTTATTTTTCTAAGGTTGAGCACCAGAGCTCCTGAGGGGTTATAGTGCTGACTTACCCAGGAGGAGAGGGCCGTCATGGGCCACAGCGTTAGCTCCTCCTGGGTCTTCCTGGTTCTCCTTTGTGGAGGAGAGGGCCGTCATGGACCACAGCATTAGCTCCTCCTGGGTCTTCCTGGTTCATCATGGACCACACCGTTAGCTCCTCCTGGGTCTTCCTGGTTCATCATGGACCACAGCGTTAGCTCCTCCTGGGTCTTCCTGGTTCATCATGGACCACACCGTTAGCTCCTCCTGGGTCTTCCTGGTTCATCATGGACCACAGCGTTAGCTCCTCCTGGGTCTTCCTGGTTCATCATGGACCACAGCGTTAGCTCCTCCTGGGTCTTCCTGGTTCATCATGGACCACAGCGTTAGCTCCTCCTGGGTCTTCCTGGTTCATCATGGACCACAGCGTTAGCTCCTCCTGGGTCTTCCTGGTTCATCATGGACCACAGCGTTAGCTCCTCCTGGGTCTTCCTGGTTCATCATGGACCACAGCGTTAGCTCCTCCTGGGTCTTCCTGGTTCATCATGGACCACAGCGTTAGCTCCTCCTGGGTCTTCCTGGTTCATCATGGACCACAGCGTTAGCTCCTCCTGGGTCTTCCTGGTTCTCCTTTGTGGAAGGGTGGTAACAACAAAGCATCATGTGATAGAAGAAAGTGAAGTAATATAATCATAATTATAAACTGACTGGTTTGAGTCCTGAATGCTGATTGGCTGACAGCCGTGGTATATCAGACCGTATACCACGTGTATGACTAAACATTTATTTTTACTAACTCTAATTACGTTGGTAACCAGTTTATAATAGCAATAAGGCACCTCGGAGGTTTGTGGTATATGACCAATATACCACGGCCAATAGCTGTGTCCAGGCACTCCGCGTTGCGTCGTGCTTAAGAACATCCCTTAGCCGTGGTATATTGGCCATATACAACACCCCCTCAGACTTTATTGCTTAAATAATAAGCTGATCGGCTCCTATTTGTGTTCATATTATTTATTCATAGTGAGCTTTCATCTGGTTTAAGTGATTTAGAATCCAGATCCACGATTTGAAATATGAATTATTGTTGTGTTGTTGTGCTGTTGTGTTGTCTTTGCCTGTTGACTGGTCCAGTCGGAGGTAAAGAGGCATAGCTTCACACACACACACACATGAATGCTGACACACACACGCACAAAAACACACACACGCACAAAAACACACACTCACGCACGCACAAAAACACACACTCACGCACGCACAAAAACACACACACACACGCACAAAAAAACACACACTCACACGCACAAAAACACACACGCGCACATGTGCACAAAAACACACACGCGCACACGTGCACAAAAACACACACACAAAAACACACGCACAAAAAAAACACGCACAAAACACACACACACACACACACACACACACACACACACACACACACACACACAGAAAGACACACACCGTCTGTTGTATTGACATGGATGGATGTGAGGTTAACCTGTCTGGGAACGTGGGAAGCTTGCCCCCTATCCCCAACAGGTTAATAGGACGTTGCTCCCGCCATCAACAGTTAAAAAGATGAAGGTAGTGGACAGGAGGGAGGAGGTTATAGCAGAAAAATATAGATATATAGCAGAAAAGAGGAAGTTAAAGGAGTAGAAACAGGAAGGAGGAAGTTATAGCAGAAAGAGGAAGTTATAGGAGTAGAAACAGGAAGGAGGAAGTTATAGCAGAAAGAGGTAACCAGTTTAGGACTAGTTTAGGAGTAGAAACAGGAAGGAGGAAGTTATAGCAGAAAAATATAGATATATGACTAGAAACAGGAAGGAGGAAGTTATAGCAGAAAGATAAAGTTATAGGAGGAGAAACAGGAAAGAGGAGGTTATAGCAGAAAGATAACGATAAAGATATAGGATTAGAAACAAGAGGGATGAGCTTATAGCAGAAAGATAAATATATAGCAGTAGAAACAGAAAATTTAAAATATAGGCAATGAAAATATTTGGGGAACAACTCCTTCGTTGTTGAACGCAACCATCATTTTATACACATAAACTTATTTACCAATTTACTACCTAATTTACTTAAAACTTGACAAAATACTGTAGTGTGCTTTATAATATTCTGAAAGACACTCTAAACTACGACTCCAGTCCTCAATAACCAAGACACAACGTGACCTTATACCTTCCCATCCTGCTGCACCCAGCTTGTTCCCTGGCCTGTTATTAATTCAAGCCATCTGGAACACAATGAAAGCTTTTTGATTAAAACCAAAAAAAAGGAAGGAAGGAAGGTCCTTTGCTCTTTAACTAGTGGATTTCTCTCCAGGTCTTCTGCATGGACTTGATGTATAACCCGAACCCGTATCTCTCCAGGTCTTCTGCATGGACTTGATGTATAACCCGAACCCGTATCTCGCCAGGTCTTCTGCATGGACTTGATGTATAACCCGAACCCGTATCTCTCCAGGTCTTCTGCATGGACTTGATGTATAACCCGAACCCGTATCTCGCCAGGTCTTCTGCATGGACTTGATGTATAACCCGAACCCGTATCTCTCCAGGTCTTCTGCATGGACTTGATGTATAACCCGAACCCGTATCTCTCCAGGTCTTCTGCATGGACTTGATGTATAACCCGAACCCGTATCTCGCCAGGTCTTCTGCATGGACTTGATGTATAACCCGAACCCGTATCTCTCCAGGTCTTCTGCATGGACTTGATGTATAACCCGAACCCGTATCTCTCCAAGTCTTCTGCATGGACTTGATGTCAGTAAACCAGGAAATAATGATGTTATTGAATTTAATGTAATTTAATACATTGATTGTCCCATCCTGAATAAGCAGATTTCATGTGAATGTATCCATGAACGATTCCTCAACGCTTTATGAGTAATCTTGTATTCTCTTTAGAAATTGATATTTTACATATCTTCAAAAACATACAGTCCTATCTGGAATAAGCCATGTTATGTCTCTCCCTATCCTCAAGTGATTTCATGTACACACACACACACACACACACACACACACACACACACACACACACACACACACACAGATCCACGAGGGAGTTAACATGATGTAATAAATACTGTTATTTTACCTGTCCCTTTCCGTTCCCCTGATTCCTTCTCTTCCTTACCTGGCCCTTTCCTTCCCCCGCTTCCTTCTCCTCCCTACCTGTCCCTTTCCGTTCCCCTGCTTCCTTCTCCTCCTTACCTGGCCCTTTCCTTCCCTCTGCTTCCTTCTCTTCCTTACCTGTCCCTTTCCGTTCCCCTGCTTCCTTCTCCTCCTTACCTGGCCCTTTCCTCCCCCCGCTTCCTTCTCCTCCTTACCTGGCCCTTTCCTTCCCCCTGCTTCCTTCTCCTCCTTACCTGTCCCTTTCCGTTCCCCTGCTTCCTTCTCTTCCTTACCTGGCCCTTTCCTTCCCCTGCTTCCTTCTCCTCCTTACCTGTCCCTTTCCTCTCCCCCTGCTTCCTTCTCCTCCTTACCTGTCCCTTTCCTCCCCCCGCTTCCTTCTCTTCCTTACCTGTCCCTTTCCTCCCCCCGCTTCCTTCTCCTCCTTTGATAAATGGATAGAGGAAACAGGTTGGCGACCAAAGTCAAAGCCATCAACTCCTGAGCTTTATCTGTAAAAGCTATCTGTCACCCAGAGTTTAGTGCTGAGCGATTAAACCACATTTTCAGAATATTTTTTTGGGGGGGGGGAGGGGGTATTAAACAACTAATTGACCAACGTCGGTTCAGTTACTTGAATTCCATTTAGTACATTTTTTTGGGGGGGGGGGGGGGGGGAGGGGAGCCCAACTTGATGTTTTTTTCTAGAGAGAAATCAAATCATACACAGGAGAAATTAAGTCAAAGACTAACTATATGGGACTCTGGGCTGAAGGGAGTTTTCATTAAGCAAATATTAAACGTAGTTCAGCAGAGAAACGTGGTAATTAACTACAATAACCATAATCCATTGCGCCTGTTCCTTTCTGGCTTGGACATAGATGGACACACATGAGAGAGGAATGTACACAACACAAAGACCAGAGAGAGGGACAGAGACAGTTCCTGAAAATGTGCCTTGTCTACTTTGAAGAACTAGTGAAATGATTTGGTCACATTGCTCTGCGGCGTGCTTAGGCAGTCTAGCCTAGCTACGTAGGATAACAGAGATAACGTTAGATGGTCTGGTTGGATGACTGCTACTGCCTGAGCCACAGGTGAGATCAGGCTCCCTGTGGCTCAGTTGGTAGAGCATGGTGTGTGCAACGCCAGGGTTGTGGGTTTGATTCCCAGTACATAAAAAAAATAAAAATGCATGAAAAGAAATGTATGTGTCACGTCCTGACCAGTTAAGGGTTGTTTGGTCAGGATGTGGCAGAGGGTATTTGTTTTATATGGTTTGGGGTGGTGGTGTAGGTAGTAGGTTGTTTTATTTATGTATTCCGGGGTTTTTGGGCACTGCTCTGTGTTTATGTATTTCTATGTTTAGTTAGTTAGTTAGTTATGGGTATAGGTTCTAGGTTCGTTTTCTATGTAGAGTTAATTGGGATTGGACTCCCAATTGAAGGCAGGTGTGTTGAGTTGATTTGATTGGGAGTCCTATATTAGTAGGGTGTGTTTGTTTGTGGGTAATTGTTTGTGAGCACTGCGTTTATTGAGCCTGCTACACTGTCTAGAAGGGAGTATTGTTTTGTTTTTTCTGTGGATGCTTTTCGTTTTTTCCATTAAAAGAATGAGTATCCACATACCCGCTGCATTTTGGTCCTCCCTTCAACTCCACGACGAAATCTGTGACAGTATGAAAATGTATGAAGTCACTCTGGATAAGAACGTCTGCTAAATGACCAAATGACAAAAAAAATGAGATGATAACTTTAAAGAATAAAATATTAAAAAGTCATAAAATAAAACTAATATACTAATAACTGAAACATTTTGTTTTTTTAATTTAACCTTTATAAGTCAGTTAAGAAAATATTCTTATATACAATGACGGCTTACTAATTGATGTCTACCCAAAGTGGACCTGACAGAGACAATGGAATATTTTCAATGTTTTGGCAATTGCGTGTTCGCTATTTTTGGCTTTGGCATTTCCATTAGGAAGCTCTAATCATTTGAATGTCATTATTTCATAATGAATTTAATGTAAAAAATAAATAAAAAATAGAAATAGAAAACTGAAACCAAACTGATGTCAAAAAGCACACACACACACACACACGATGGACACTCTGTCAGCCAGGTATTGCAGTGGGGATGATGGACAGTCTGTCAGCCAGGTATTGCAGTGGGGATGACGGACAGTCTGTCAGCCAGGTATTGCAGTGGGGATGACGGACAGTCTGTCAGCCAGGTATTGCAGTGGGGATGACGGACAGTCTGTCAGCCAGGTATTGCAGTGGGGATGATGGACAGTCTGTGGTGTCTCATAATTCAGCAGATGCTGTTTGTTTCACCAGCTTCTCCAAATGAATAGTTTAGAGGTTGATATGGATTCTGATTGATAGCTGCAGGGAAAGGCTGTGTGTGTGTGTTGTGTGTGTGCGTGTCCATCCTCCTTCAGTAATACCTGTAAGACTCTGTTCTCGTAAATGAGTTTCATAGTGTCTTTATCCCTCTGGGGTTTTGGCCAAATTGAAATGTGCCTTTTTTTTTTTTAAACCCACAGGACATCTTTTAAGGTCCTCATTGGCCCGATGTTGTGGTGCTGCTGACGTGTGTGTGTGTGTGTGTGTGTGTGTGTGTGTGTGTGTGTGTGTGTGTGTGTGTGTGTGTGTGTGTGTGTGTGTGTGTGTGTGTGTGTGTGTGTGTGTGTGTGTGTGTGTGTGTATATATAGCCTCCACATTGTTTCTGTACCGGTACCCCCTGTATATAGCCTCCACATTTACTTTGTACCGGTACCCCCTGTATATAGCCTCCACATTGACTCTGTACCGGTACCCCCCGTATATAGCCTCCACATTGACTCTGTACTGGTACCCCCTGTATATAGCCTCCACATTGACTCTGTACCGGTACCCCCTGTATATAGTCTCCACATTGACTCTGTACCGGTACCCCCTGTATATAGCCTCCACATTGACTCTGTACCGGTACCCCCTGTATATAGCCTCCACATTGACTCTGTACCGGTACCCCCCGTATATAGCCTCCACATTGACTCTGTACCGGTACCCCCTGTATATAGCCTCCACATTGACTCTGTACCGGTACCCCCTGTATATAGCCTCCACATTGACTCTGTACCATAACACCCTGTATATAGCCTCCACATTGACTCTGTACCGGTACCCCCCTGTATATAGCCCCCACATTGACTCTGTACCAGTGCCCCCTGTATATAGCCTCCACATTGACTATGTACAGCTACCCCCCTGTATATAGCCCCCACATTGACTCTGTACCAGTGCCCCCTGTATATAGCCTCCACATTGACTCTGTACCGTAATACCCTGTATATAGCCTCCACATTGACTCTGTACCGGTACCCCCTGTATATAGCCTCCACATTGACTCTGTACCGGTACCCCCTGTATATAGCCTCCACATTGACTCTGTACCATAACACCCTGTATATAGCCTCCACATTGACTCTGTACCGGTACCCCCTGTATATAGCCTCCACATTGACTCTGTACCATAACACCCTGTATAGAGCCTCCACATTGACTCTGTACCGGTACCCCCCTGTATATAGCCCCCACATTGACTCTGTACCAGTGCCCCCTGTATATAGCCTCCACATTGACTCTGTACAGCTACCCCCTGTATATAGCCCCCACATTGACTCTGTACCAGTGCCCCCTGTATATAGCCTCCACATTGACTCTGTACCGTAACACCCTGTATATAGCCTCCACATTGACTCTGTACCAGTACCCCCTGTATATAGCCTCCACATTGACTCTGTACCAGTGCCCCCTGTATATAGCCTCCACATTGACTCTGTACCGGTACCCCCTGTATATAGCCTCCACATTGACTCTGTACCGGTTACCCCCCCTGTATATAGCCCCCACATTGACTCTGTACCGGTACCCCCCTGTATATAGCCTCCACATTGACTCTGTACCGTAACACCCTGTATATAGCCTCCACATTGACTCTGTACCAGTACCCCTGTATATAGCCTCCACATTGACTCTGTACCAGTGCCCCCTGTATATAGCCTCCACATTGACTCTGTACCGGTACCCCCTGTATATAGCCTCCACATTGACTCTGTACCGTAACACCCTGTATATAGCCTCCACATTGACTCTGTACCGTAATACCCTGTATATAGCCTCCACATTGACTCTGTACCGTAACACCCTGTATATAGCCTCCACATTGACTCTGTACCGGTACCCCCTGTATATAGCCTCCACATTGACTCAGTACTGGTACCCCCCTGTATATAGCCTCCACATTAACTCTGTACCGTAACACCCTGTATATCGCCCCCACATTGACTCTGTACCGGTACCCCCTGTATATAGCCTCCACATTGACTCTGTACCGGTACCCCCTGTATATAGCCTCCACATTGACTCTGTACCGGTACCCCCTGTATATAGCCTCCACATTGACTCTGCACCGTAACACCCTGTATATTGACTCTGTACCGGTACCCCCTGTATATAGCCTCCACATTGACTCAGTACTGGTACCCCCCTGTATATAGCCTCCACATTGACTCTGTACCGTAACACCCTGTATATAGCCTCCACATTGACTCTATACCGTAACACCCTGTATATAGCCTCCACATTGACTCTGTACCGTAACACCCTGTATATAGCCTCCACATTGACTCTATACCGTAACACCCTGTATAGAGCCTCCACATTGACTCTATACCGTAACACCCTGTATAGGCCTCCACATTGACTCTATACCGTAACACTCTGTATATAGCCTCCACATTGACTCTATACCGTAACACCCTGTATAGGCCTCCACATTGACTCTATACCGTAACACTCTGTATATAGCCTCGCTATTGTTATTTTACTGCTGCTCTTTAATTATTTGTTACTTTTATTTCTTTTTTTTAAGGTATTTTCTTAAAACCGCATTGTTTGTTAAAACTTCTTAAGGATCGGCGTCCCGTCAACGAGACAGTTGTAAATCATGCAGCGAGTTATGTCAAGATCGGAGATTTTAGAGAAACAACAAATGCCGGTACTTATAAGTGCCTCATGTCGGCTGAAAGCTTAAATTGTTATTAATATAACTGCGCTGTCCAATTTACAGTTGCTATTACTGCGAGAAAAAAAATGCCATGCTATTGTTTGAGGAGAGCTCCTAACAACAAAACACTTTTTTCATCGCGACAGGTTTGATAAATTCACCTCTGAAGGTGAAATGTGTACTTACATTCTGAAATCTTGCTCTGATTTATCATCCAATGGGTCCCAGAGATAAAGTGAAGTGTCGTTTTGTTAAATTAAAAACCTTTTTCATATCCGAAAAAAGGTCCATATGGCATGCACGATCGATTTTGTATTTCCACTCGTTCAATTTTCAAAGAAAGGAATCTGTGAAAATCTCACCCTAAACCTTGTTTCAACGAGTCAAATCACGTTCGTATTTATTCCTCCGAGATCCTAGAAGGTAACAAGACTTCACTATTTCATTAGGGGTGTAGTATATCCTTAAGGACACCATATTTGGTCAGAGAGTGACGCCTTCATGGCACACCGATGACGCGGGCGGCCATCACTTGAACGACTGTATCTTTGTCAAATAAGCACCAATCGGGGTCAAACAAAGCTAGCTAGATAGCCAACGAGCTGGGCTTTATGGGAGTATCTGGTATATGTCGTAAAATGTAGCTACTAACCTTGTACGACAGCATTCCTTTTCATTTTGGACAAAAATTATAAGGATATTCAGAGTCAAGAAGTTATGAAAACTGGTTGTTTTGCAAATGTTGAACTTATAATATGGCTACTAATACTTGTAAAAGCTAAATCAAAGTCCAAGTATACAGATTTAATGATATTCTTGCAGAAAAATGGAATATGAATGCGAATGTCTCCTTCACGATTTGCCCAAATGTACCCGGGGGCTTCAAACTAAAAGTCTTGTAGTTCAGTCATACTTCAAGTTATCCATCTGAAACTTTGCACATACACTGCTGCCATCTTGTGGACACTATCAGAATTACAAACAGAGTGATGGCTGGAACTATGACTTTTCTCTTGCATTTCAAAGATGGTGGTAGAAAAATACTGGTTGTTTTTTCTTTGTATTCTTTGACCAGATCTATTGTCTTATATTCTCCTACATTCAATTCACATTTCCACAAACTTCAAAGTGTTTCCTTTCAAATGGTACCAAGAATATGCATATCTTTGCTTCAGGGCCTGAGCTACAGGCAGTTAGATTTGGGTATGTCATTTAGGCTAAAAGGTTATATCACTGTTGTATTCGGTACATGTGACAAAAATAATTTTGATTAACTATACAATTCTAGAATCATAATGTACTATATGATAATGTCCCTCAGTCATGGCCTATGATATTGTCCCTCAGTCATGGCATATGATAATGTCCCTCAGTCATGGCCTATGATATTGTCCCTCAGTCATGGCCTATGATAATGTCCCTCAGTCATGGTGTATGATAATGTCACTCAGTCAAACGGCTCCATATTCCCTTCATGGAGCCCTATGGGTCCTGGTCAACAGTAGAGCACTATGGGTCCTGGTTAACAGTAGAGCACTATGGGTCCTGGTCAACAGTAGGGCACTATGGGTCCTGGTTAGTAGTAGTGCACTATGGGTCCTGGTTAACAGTAGGGCACTATGGGTCCTGGTTAACAGTAGAGCACTATGGGTCCTGGTCAACAGTAGAGCACTATGGGTCCTGGTCAACAGTAGAGCACTTTGTAAGGAATAAGGTGCCATTTGGGGCACAGAATAGGTGGCATTAGATATGTAGGCGTGTGTGGTGTGAAACAGTGTGGGTAGGCTAGTCTACATAATGAGATTATTATGGATAAGAGCGAGAATATTAGAATTTGTCAAACTGCAGTCAAGCATCGATCATCATGTCATCAGAATAAGACCCTCGATATTTATTGGAAAGGAGCATCAAGCTCATCACCGTGCACTTTCACCCCCCCCCCCGTCCCCCCCGTCCCCCCCCGTGAAGTTCATCACAAGTCATTGTTATTTTAGAATTGTACATTTTAACCCAATTTCGCTGCAACTCCCCAACAGGCTCAGGAAGCAAAGGTCAAGTCATGCGTTCTCCAAAATATGACCAGCCAAACCGCGCTTCTTAAAACTAATTTGGGCTAAAATCCCGTTAACGGGATCGATTTGACAACATCCGCTGAAATGGCAGAGCGTCAAATTAAAATTAAATTACTATAAATATTCAACTTTCATGAAATCACACAAGCAATACACCAAATTAAAGCTACACTTGTTGTTAATCCAGCCAATGTGTCCGATTTCAAAAAGGCTTTACGGCAAAAGCACACCATGCGATTATGTTAGGACAGTGCCTAGCCACAAAAAACCATACAGCAATTTCCAGCCAAGGAGAGGGCTCACAAAATTCAGAAATAGTGATTAAATTAATCACTAACCTTTGATCTTCATCTGGTGGCACTCCCAGGACTCCATGTTACACAATAAACGTTTGTTTTGGTCAATAAAGTTCCTCTTTATGTCCAAAAACCTCAGTTTAAATTGGAGCGGTGTGTTCAGTAATGCATTGTCTCAAATAACATCTGATGAAAATGCAGAGAGCCACATCAAATTACAGAAATACTCATCATAAACATTGATGAAAGATACAACTGTTTTACATAGGATTAAAGATAAACTTCTCCTTAATGCAACCGCTGTGTCAGATTTCAAAAAAGCTTTACGGCGAAAGCACACCATGCGATAATCTGAGTACAGCACTCAGCCACCAAAACAAGCCATACAGATACCCGCCAAGTTGTGGAGTCAACAGAAGTCAGAAATAGCGTTATAAATATTCACTTACCTTTGATGGTCTTCATCGGAATGCACTCCCAGGAATCCCAGTTCCACAATAAATGTTTGTTTTGTTCGATAAAGTTAATCTTTATGTCCAAATACCTCCTTTATGTTCGTGCGTTTGGTTCACTAATCCAAATGCACAAAGCGCAGGCACTAGGTCCAGACGAAAAGTCAAAAAAGTTCCATTACAGTTCATAGAAACATGTCAAACGATGTATATAATCAATCTTTAGGATGTTTTTATCATAAATCTTCAATAATATTCCAACCGGACAATTCCGTTGCCATTAGAAAGGAAAAGGAACGGAGCTCGCGCTCACGGCCACGCGATAAACAACTAAAGGCTTTCAGCTGAGCCACTTACTGTGAGTGGTCTTATTCTCTCCCCTTTCACAATAGAAGCCTGAAACAACTTTCTAAAGACGGTTGACATCTAGTGGAAGCCTTAGGAAGTGCAAGCTGACCCCATTTACACTGGATATTGGATAGGCAATCACTTGAAAAACTACAAACCTCAGATTTCCCACTTCCTGGTTGGATTTTTATCAGGTTTTCGCCTGCCATATGAGTTCTGTTATACTCACAGACATCATTCAAACAGTTTTAGAAACGTCAAAGTGTTTTCTATCAAAGTCCATCAAATGTCAAAGTGTTTTCTAATTATATGCATATTCTAGCTTCTGGGCCTGAGTAACAGGCAGTTTACTCTGGGTACCTTATTCATCCAAGCTACTCAATACTGCCCCCCATTCCCAAAGAAGTTAACACAGCCTTGTGGAAAGCTACCCAAATCCTTTGACCCAAGTTAAACAATTTATAGGCAACGCTACCAAATACTACTTGAGTGTATGTAAACTTCTGACCCACTTGGAATGTGATGAAAGAAATAGAAGCTGAAATAAATCATTCTGTCATATCCGTGTATGTAGGTGGCAGGGAAGTCAGGCGCAGGAGAAACCAAAGTGGTAAAGAAATGGAGTATTTATTAAAGAAAACTAACTCCAAAACCAACGTACTCAATAATCCGGGTAAACAATAACCCGTCGCACACCGATACATCAACAACACGTACATAACATAACAAACAATCACCGACAAGGATATGAGGGGAAACAGAGTTAACATGTTAATTACTGGGATAAGAAACAGGTGTGTAAGGAGACCAGACAAAACCAATGGAAAATAAAAAACTGATCAATGATGGCTAGAAGACCGGTGACGTCGACCGCCGAGCACCACCCGAACAAGGAGGGGCATCGACTTCGGCAGATAAATCATTCTCTCTACTATTATTCTGACATTTCACATTCTTAAAATAAAGTGGTGTTCCTAACTGACCTAAGACAGGGAATTTTTTACTTGGATTAAATGTCAGGAATTGTGAAAAGCTGAGTTTAAATGTATTTGGCGAAAGGTGTATGTAAACTTCCGACTTGAACTGTATATCAATATTTGCCCGTAAAGGTGTTTCCAGCTCTATTTCTCGCATAATTGATTTTACCAACACAAAAAGATCCCACTATGTCAAACGAACAAATAATCTGTCTGCATTTATAAAATTGTACCGAAACACCCTGTTTCCATCACATCTGTCGTGACTTTTTTTTTTATATGCGGTATGACTTCACTCGCGTTAAAACTGTGGATGGAAATATAGCCACTGACAAAGAACCCTAGTCTACCAGGATTTTCAGACCACAATGTCTTGAATAACTAGGCCATAACTCAAGGCCTTACGAAAGCCTAGAATATATATAGTCATTCAGAATTATAATTTAAACACATTCACTTAAACAGTCACTTGGTGAAGGCTCCATGACAAAAAAAAAAAGTTATTGAATGCAGCAACACTGTCTCTGTCACTAACAAACACGGTCATGAGGTGGGCATCTCTCATGTTCACTCGAACGGCATGCTGGGATATATGCTTATACAGTTTTAAACCCTTCAGTGTTAAAACAACACCCCCAGTGTTTAGTGTTTAAAGCCTAAAGGTCTTGTGTTTAAACTGTTTTACAATGACTAAACATGTTCCTGTGTTTGCAATCTAAACACTGTGATGCATTTCATTGAAATTCTAAATGCTTTGACGGGTTTAAACAAGTATTTAGTTACAGTATGTGTTCTGATCCTAAACGCTTGTTGTCTCTTGTAGATGAATCAGATCAATATGAAAACAACTGCTACCACACACACACACACACACACACACACACACACACACACACACACACACACACACACACACACACACACACACACACACACACACACACACACACACACACTATACACACAGACAGACATACACACACACACACGCAAAGAGAGAGATAGCATTTTGAGTAAAAGGATTGGAGGAAAGTACAAAAAATGTGAAAGGTGAGAGAGAGGTAGCACGCTGGAGAGGGAAGGGAGGGAGGTAGCAAGCTGGAGAGGAGAGGGAGGGAGGGAGGTAGCTGGAGAGGAGAGGGAGGGAGGGAGGTAGCAAGCTGGAGAGGAGAGGGAGGGAGGGAGGTAGCAAGCTGGAGAGGAGAGGGAGGGAGGTAGCAAGCTGGAGAGGAGAGGGAGGGAGGGAGGTAGCAAGCTGGAGAGGAGAGGGAGGGAGGGAGGTAGCAAGCTGGAGAGGAGAGGGAGGGAGGGAGGTAGCAAGCTGGAGAGGAGAGGGAGAGAGGTAGCAAGCTGGAGAGGGGAGGGAGGGAGGTAGCAAGCTGGAGAGGGGAGGGAGGGAGGGAGGTAGCAAGCTGGAGAGGAGAGGGAGGGAGGGAGATAGCAAGCTGGAGAGGAGAGGGAGGGAGGGAGGTAGCAAGCTGGAGAGGAGAGGGAGGGAGGGAGGTAGCAAGCTGGAGAGGAGAGGGAGGGAGGGAGGTAGCAAGCTGGAGAGGAGAGGGAGGGAGGGAGGTAGCAAGCTGGAGAGGAGAGGGAGGGAGGGAGGTAGCAAGCTGGAGAGGAGAGGGAGGGAGGGAGGTAGCAAGCTGGAGAGGAGAGGGAGGGAGGGAGGTAGCAAGCTGGAGAGGAGAGGGAGGGAGGGAGGTAGCAAGCTGGAGAGGGGAGGGAGGGAGGGAGGGAGGGAGGGAGAGGGAGGGAGGGAGGGAGGGAGGGAGGGAGGGAGGGAGGGAGGGAGGGAGGCAGCAAGCTGGAGAGGGAGGGAGGGAGGTAGCAAGCTGGAGAGGAGAGGGAGGGAGGTAGGAAGCTGGAGAGGAGAGGAAGGGAGGGAGGTAGCAAGCTGGAGAGGGGAGGGAGGGAGGGAGGGTAGCAAGCTGGAGAGGGGAGGGAGGGAGGTAGCAAGCTGGAGAGGGAGGGGGGAGGGAGGGAGGTAGGAAGCTGGAGAGGGGAGGAAGGGAGGGAGGTAGCAAGCTGGAGAGGGGAGGAAGGGAGGGAGGTAGCAAGCTGGAGAGGGGAGGGAGGGAGGGAGGTAGCAAGCTGGAGAGGGGAGGGAGGGAGGTAGCAAGCTGGAGAGGGAGGGGAGGGAGGTAGAAAGCTGGAGAGGGAGGGAGGGAGGGAGGTAGCAAGCTGGAGAGGGGAGGGAGGGAGGGAGGTAGCAAGCTGGAGAGGGAGGGAGGGAGGTAGGAAGCTGGAGAGGAGAGGAAGGGAGGGAGGTAGCAAGCTGGAGAGGGGAGGGGGGGAGGGAGGGAGGTAGGAAGCTGGAGAGGGGAGGAAGGGAGGGAGGTAGCAAGCTGGAGAGGGGAGGAAGGGAGGGAGGTAGCAAGCTGGAGAGGGGAGGGAGGGAGGTAGCAAGCTGGAGAGGGGAGGGAGGGAGGTAGCAAGCTGGAGAGGGAGGGAGGGAGGGAGGTAGCAAGCTGGAGAGGGAGGGAGGGAGGGAGGTAGCAAGCTGGAGAGGGAGGGAGGGAGGGAGGTAGCAAGCTGGAGAGGGGAGGGAGGGAGGGAGGTAGCAAGCTGGAGAGGAGAGGGAGGGAGGGAGATAGCAAGCTGGAGAGGGGAGGGAGGGAGGTAGCAAGCTGGAGAGGGGAGGGAGGTAGGGAGGGAGGGAGGTAGCAAGCTGGAGAGGAGAGGGGAGGGAGGGAGGTAGCATGCTGGAGAGGGGAGGGAGGGAGGTAGCAAGCTGGAGAGGGGAGGGAGGGTGGTAGCAAGCTGGAGAGGGGAGGGAGGTAGCAAGCTGGAGAGGAGAGGGAGGGAGGGAGGGAGGTAGCAAGCTGGAGAGGGGAGGGAGGGAGGTAGCAAGCTGGAGAGGGGAGGGAGGGAGGTAGCAAGCTGGAGAGGGGAGGGAGGGAGGTAGCTGGAGAGGGAGGGAGGGAGGTAGCAAGCTGGAGAGGGGAGGGAGGTGAGCTGGAGAGGGGAGGGAGGGAGGTAGCAAGCTGGAGAGGGAAGGGAGGGAGGGAGGGAGGGAGGGAGGGAGGGAGGGGAGGGAGGGAGGGAGGGAGGGAGGGAGGGGGGAGGGAGGGAGGGAGGGAGGAGGGGGGAGGGAGGTAGCAAGCTGGAGAGGGAGGGAGGGAGGTAGCAAGCTGGAGAGGATGAGGGAGGGAGGGAGGTAGCAAGCTGGAGAGGATGAGGGAGGGAGGGAGGTAGCAAGCTGGAGAGGGGAGGGAGGGAGGTAGCAAGCTGGAGAGGAGAGGGAGAGAGGGAGGTAGCAAGCTGGAGAGGGAGGGAGGTAGCAAGCTGGAGAGGATGAGGGAGGGAGGGAGGTAGCAAGCTGGAGAGGGGAGGGAGGGAGGTAGCAAGCTGGAGAGGAGAGGGAGAGAGGGAGGTAGCAAGCTGGAGAGGAGAGGGAGAGAGGGAGGTAGTGCTTGTTATAGAATACAGAGCTTGATGATAGGAGCTTTTTACTGTGCTATAGGGTTAAAGAGAATATGTTGGATTCTTTTTGTGTGTGTGTGTGTGTGTGTGTGTGTGTGTGTGTGTGTGTGTGTGTGTGTGTGTGTGTGTGTGTGTGTGTGTGTGTGTGTGTGTGTGTGTGAGGGCGCAGCAGGTATACCAGAAAACAGCAGGTGATGATGGTTATGAACTCTGTGACAGTGAATCACACTGAGAGGCACAGAGACAGTGTAGAACTCTAGCTGCTCCTGGACCTGTTCTCTCTGCTCTCTCACTGCTCTCTCTGTTCTCTCTGCTCTCTCTGTTCTCTCTGCTCTCTCTGCTCTCTCTGTTCTCTCTGCTCTCTCGGTTCTCTCTGTTCTCTCTGTTATCTCTGCTCTCTCTGTTCTCTCTGTTCTCTCTGCTCTCTCTGTTCTCTCTGTTCTCTCTGCTCTCTCTGCTCTCTCTGTTCTCTCTGCTCTCTCGGTTCTCTCTGTTCTCTCTGTTCTCTCTGTTCTCTGTTCGCTCTGTTCTCTGTTCTCTGTTCGCTCTGTTCTCTCTGTTCTCTCTGTTCTCTCTGCTCTCTCTGCTCTCGCTGCTCTCTGTTCTCTCTGCTCTCTGTTCTCTCTGCTCTCGCTGCTCTCTCTGCTCTCTGTTCTCTCTGATCTCTGTTCTCTCTGTTCTCTCTGTTCTCTCTGCTCTCTCTGCTCTCTGCTCTCGCTGCTCTCTCTGTTCTCTCTGTTCTCTCTGCTCTCTCTGCTCTCGCTGCTATCTCTGTTCTCTCTGTTCTCTCTGTTCTCTCTGTTCTCTCTGCTATCTCTGTTCTCTCTGTTCTCTCTGCTCTCTCTGTTCTCTCTGTTCTCTGTTCTCTCTGTTCTCTCTGTTCTCTCTGCTCTCTCTGCTCTCTCTGTTCTCTCTGCTCTCTCGGTTCTCTCTGCTCTCTCGGTTCTCTCTGTTCTCTCTGTTCTCTCTGTTCTCTGTTCGCTCTGTTCTCTGTTCACTCTGATCTCTCTGTTCTCTCTGTTCTCTCTGCTCTCTCTGCTCTCGCTGCTCTCTCTGCTCTCTGTTCTCTCTGCTCTCTGTTCTCTCTGCTCTCTCTGCTCTCTGCTCTCGCTGCTCTCTCTGCTCTCTGTTCTCTCTGCTCTCTGTTATCTCTGTTCTCTCTGTTCTCTCTGTTCTCTCTGCTCTCTCTGCTCTCTGCTCTCGCTGCTCTCTCTGCTCTCTCTGTTCTCTCTGTTCTCTGTTCATTATGTTCTCTCTGTTCTCTCTGTTCTCTCTGTTCTCTCTGTTCTCTCTGTTCTCTCTGCTCTCTGTTATCTCTGTTCTCTCTGTTCTCTCTGTTCTCTCTGCTATCTCTGTTCTCTCTGTTCTCTCTGCTCTCTCTGCTCTCTCTGTTCTCTCTGCTCTCTCTGCTCTCTCTGCTCTCTCTGTTCTCTCTGTTCTCTCTGCTATCTCTGTTCTCTCTGCTCTCTCTGTTCTCTCTGTTCTCTGTTCTCTCTGCTCTCTCTGTTCTCTCTGCTCTCTCTGTTCTCTCTGCTCTCTCTGTTCTCTCTGCTCTCTCTGTTCTCTCTGCTCTCTCTGTTCTCTCTGTTCTCTCTGTTCTCTCTGCTCTCTCTGCTCTCTCTGCTCTCTCTGCTCTCTCTGTTATCTCTGTTCTCTCTGCTCTCTCTGTTCTCTCTGCTATCTCTGTTCTCTCTGTTCTCTCTGCTCTCTCTGCTGTCTCTGCTCTCTGTTCTCTCTTGTTCTCTCTTACCGCCTCAGACATAGAGAGGTTGAAAATGTCAGTGAAGACACTTGTCAGTTGGTCAGCGCATTATCGCAGTACAGTCCTGGTAATCCGTCTGGCCCTGCGGCCTTGTGAATGTTGACCTGTTTTAAAGGTCTTACTCACATCGGCTGCGGAGAGCTTGATCACACAGTCTTTCGGAACAGCTGGTGCTCTCATGCATGTTTCAGTTTTATTTGCCTGGAAGCGAGCATAGAAGTAGTTTAGCTCGTCTGGTAGGCTAGTGTCACAGGGCCGCTCTCGGCTGTGCTTCGCTTTGTAGTCTGTAATGGTTTGCAAGCCCTGCCACATCCGACGAGTGTCGGAACCGGTGTAGTACGATTTTATCTTAGTCCTGTATTGACGCTTTGCCTGTTTGATGGTTCGTCAGAGGGCGTCGTGGGATTTCTCGTCAGGCATGGTCAAGCTGCGATGGGTTCGTTCAATTTCAAATTCGTACCATCAAATCCTAATCCTTCTGCGATCATTTTCTGCACACACAAGATTAGTCCACCGCCAGCCTCACTCCCCTCTTTTCAGATTAACCAATCTCACCGTATTTCTCCTACTTCTGTTCTTCAACACTATTCCACAATATGTCAAGCTTTTTTTTGTGATTCTCATTACCCTGTTCCAGACAGGATACGACATCCTCCACAGTGGAAATCCGTCCATCTCCCTCATTCATCCTCTCTTGTATTGCATCAATTCTTTCCTTTTGCTTGAGGATACATCTGATGCAAAGTCGTATTCATCTTTCCTATTTTGCTCAAATAGATCCTTCAGATTGACAGATTTCTCTGGGCTAACGTGTTTATCCTTGTCTTGGTGGGAGGATTCGGGAGGACTTTTGTTTGCTAGTCGATGTGGCCTTCTTCCACATCCGACAAGTGTCAGAGCCGGGTTAGAGTCCCGCTCCTTGAAAGCGGCAGCTCTATCCTTTATCTCAGTGTGGATGTTGCCTGTAATCCATGGCTTCTGGTTGGGGTATGTACGTACAGTCACTGTGGGGACGACATCATCGATGCACTTATTGATGAAGCCAATGACTGATGTGGTGTACTCCTCAATGCCATCGGAGGAATCCCGGAACATGTTCCAGTCTGTGCAGCAAAACAGTCCTGTAGTTTAGCATCTGCTTCATCTGACCACTTTTGTATTGATCTAGTCACTGGAGCTTCCTGCTTTAATTTTTGTAGGAATCAGGAGGCTCCAATTATGGTCAGATTTGCAAGAGGGAGAGCTTTGTATGTGTCTCTGTGTGTGGCGTAAAGGTGGTCCAGAGTGTTTTTTCCCCCCTCTGGTTACACATTTAACATTTAACATGCTGATAGAAATTTGGTAAAACAAATGTACGTTTCCCTGCATTATAGTCCCCAGCTACTAGGAGCGCCGCTTCTGAGTGAGCGTTTTCTTGTTTGCTTTTTGGCGGAATACAGCTCATTCAATGCGGTCTTAGTGCCTCAGTCTATGGTGGTATGTAGACGGCTACGAAAAAATACAGGAGATAGTGTGGTCTACAGCTTATCATGAGATACTCTACCTCAGGCGAGCAATATCTCGAGACTTTCTTAGATATCGTGCACCAGCTGTTGTTTACAAAAAAATACATAGTCTGGCCGCCCGTTGTCTTACCAGACGCCGCTGTTCTATCCTGCCGGTACAGCGTATAACCAGCCAGCTGTATGTTGATAGTGACGTCGTTCAGCCACGACTCCGTGAAGCATAAGATATAATAAAATAAGTTACAAACAACGTAAAGAAACAAACAAGAAAAATACACAATTGGTTGGTGACACGTTAAAACAATCAGCCTTCTTCTCCGGTGCCATCATACACCTCTCTGTTCTCTCTTCCCTCTGTTCTCTCTGTTTTCTATGTTGTGTTGTTATCTTCTCTCTCTTCTCTCTGTTATCTCTGCTCTCTCTGTTCTCCCTTATTTCTCTCTCTCTCCCTTTCTCTCGCTCAGTTCTCTCAATTCTTTATTGGCATGGGAAACATATGTTTTTCCAAAGTAAATTAAGTAGATAATAAACGAAAATTAAATAAATACAACAAATTAGAAAGTTACAGAGGCATAAATATCATATCCCCCCCCCCCCCCCCCAACAAAAATGATAATCTTTCCTTTTATTGTAATGGTGAGAGATTGTCTTAGTGTTATGATAATTGTAGGTCTTTAAATTTCATTATTTATGATTCATTCAGGATATTTTGTAATCATTTTAGCATCCATTAGTGTAGAAGTGTTATTTACCATTAATTTCAAATTGGTAACAAGATAATCTGAAACCCGACCAAAACAAACAGCATATAAGTGCATTCGTCCCAAAAATGTTGGTCCCCTAAAATGTGGAGAATATTTACAAAAAAGTGCTATAATTTTTAAATGGTTCACCTGATATGGATGGAAATAACCTCACATTTAAAGCTGACAGTGTGCACTTTAACCTCCATAGTCATTGTTCATTTCACATCCAAAGTGCTGGAGTACAGAGCCAAATCAACAACAAATGTTTCATTGTCCCAATACTGTTGGAGCTCATTGTATGTACTGGGGCAGCAGGTAGCCTAGTGGTTAGAGTGGAGGGGCGGCAGGTAGCCTAGTGGTTAGAGTGGAGGGGCGGCAGGTAGCCTAGTGGTTAGAGTGGAGGGGAGGCAGGTAGCCTAGTGGTTAGAGTGGAGGGGCGGCAGGTAGCCTAGTGGTTAGAGTGGAGGGGGGGCAGGTAGCCTAGTGGTTAGAGTGGAGGGGCGGCAGGTAGCCTAGTGGTTAGAGTGGAGGGGAGGCAGGTAGCCTAGTGGTTAGAGTGGAGGGGCGGCAGGTAGCCTAGTGGTTAGAGTGGAGGGGCGGCAGGTAGCCTAGTGGTTAGAGTGGAGGGGAGGCAGGTAGCCTAGTGGTTAGAGTGGAGGGGCGGCAGGTAGCCTAGTGGTTAGAGTGGAGGGGCGGCAGGTAGCCTAGTGGTTAGAGTGGAGGGGCGGCAGGTAGCCTAGTGGTTAGAGTGGAGGGGCGGCAGGTAGCCTAGTGGTTAGAGTGGAGGGGCGGCAGGTAGCCTAGTGGTTAGAGTGGAGGGGCGGCAGGTAGCCTAGTGGTTAGAGTGGAGGGGCGGCAGGTAGCCTAGTGGTTAGAGCGTTGGACTAGTAACTAAAAGTAGTTGCTAGATCGAATCCCTGAGCTGACAAGGTAAGAATCTGTCATTCTTCCCCTGAACAAGGCAGTTAATCCACTGTTCTCTGGTAGGCTGTCATTGTTGATAAGAAATTGTTCTTAACTGACTTGCCCTAGTTAAATAAAGATTAAATATAAAATAAATGCGTAGACAATGTATCTGATGCTGTTTGGTCAGCATCAGATACATCGCCATTGCCAGAATCGATGCCATTGGTCCGTCTGACTGCCTGTGGTGAGCCCAATGCTCTATTAAGACAGGTTATGGTGCCTTCCAATCACACGGCAACGATTATATTCTGTAGATACCATTTTTGGAGGTCAATATTAGACTTGCGTTATCATCTATAGTGAATGTGCTTCAGGATCTGGCTGAGATATCTCTGAAACCTTTGCCTCTAAAGCTCCTCACACTACCTCGTGAGAAAGTGAGAACCACTTTTCATGTCATAGACTTTTACTTCATTATCCATGTGTCTTACATCTATATTTACCATATTCAATTCATTTGAAGAGGAGACGGTAATTTGAGGGAGACGGTAATTTGAAGAGGAAACAGTCATTTGAGAGGAGACAGTCTGTTGAGAGGAGACAGTAATTTGAAGAGGAGACAGTACTTTGAAGAGGAGACAGTACTTTGAGAGGAGACAGTAATTTGAAGAGGAGACAGTAATTTGAAGAGGAGACAGTACTTTGAGAGGAGACAGTAATTTGAAGAGGAGACAGTAATTTGAAGAGGAGACAGTAATTTGAAGAGGAGACAGTACTTTGAGAGGAGACAGTACTTTGAAGAGGAGACAGTAATTTGAAGAGGAGACAGTAATTTGAAGAGGAGACAGTACTTTGAGAGGAGACAGTAATTTGAAGAGGGGACAGTCCTTTGAGAGGAGACAGTAATTTGAAGAGGAGACAGTCCTTTGAGAGGAGACGGTAATTTGAGAGGAGATGGTAATTTGAGAGGAGACAGTAATTTGAAGAGGAGACAGTAATTTGAAGAGGAGACAGTAATTTGAGAGGAGACAGTAATTTGAAGAGGAGACAGTAATTTGAAGAGGAGACAGTAATTTGAGAGGAGATGGTAATTTGAAGAGGAGACAGTATTTTGAGAGGAGACGTTCCTTTGAAGACGAGACAGTAATTTGAAGAGGGGACAGTCCTTTGAGAGGAGACAGTAATTTGGAGAGGAGACAGTAATTTGAAGACGAGACAGTAATTTGAAGAGGAGACAGTAATTTGAAGAGGAGACAGTAATTTGAGAGGAGACATTAATTTGAAGAGGAGACAGTAATTTGAAGAGGAGACAGTAATTTAAAGAGGGGACAGTCATTTGAAGAGGAGACAGTATTTTGAGAGGAGACAGTAATTTGGAGAGGAGACAGTAATTTGAGAGGAGATGGTAATTTGAAGAGGAGACAGTAATTTGGAGAGGAGACAGTAATTTAAAGAGGAGACAGTAATTTGAAGAGGAGACAGTAATTTGAAGAGGAGACAGTAATTTGAAGAGGAGACAGTCATTTGAAGAGGAGACAGTATTTTGAGAGGAGACAGTAATTTGAAGAGGGGACAGTAATTTGAAGAGGAGACAGTAATTTGAAGAGGAGACAGTAATTTGAAGAGTAGGAGCATCACTCAGGCGTTCATGCATGTCTTACACTTACATCATACATTTTACTACATTATCCTAGCTATCATACAAATACAGTATATTAGATATAGATTTGTATACATTATCCATTTATCAGATAACCAGCCAAATGGGCTGAGTTATTAGGTGTAATCTGGCTTCTCGCTGGATGAAAAAAAGACTAGGGGTGGATCAAAAGAAAGGAGTCAAAAAGGAAGTGAAGTTTTATTAAAGAAAAAAAACTAGTTGTATTCCAGTCTGCCAGGCCCTGCGGAGCTGTTGTGCTGGTTGCCTAGTAACTGTAATCCACTGATAAGAATCCCAAAGAGCTGGGGAAGAAAGAGAGAATGAGAGATAGAAAGACTCCTCTTTTACTGTTCTGTTCCTTTTACAACTCCCATTCTCTGTCCGCCTCACCTCTGCATTCACTTCGCTCTCCCTCTCTCCGTCTTTCTTTCTCTGTCTCTCTCCCTCTCTCCGTCTCTCTTTCTCTGTATCTCTCTCTCTGTCTCTCTTTCTCTGTATCTCTCTCTCTCTCTTTCTCTGTATCTCTCTCTCCCTCTCTCTGTCTCTCTTTCTCTCGTTCTCTCTCTCTCTCCCTCTCTCTCTCTCTCTCTCTCTCGTTCTCTCTCTCTCTCCCTCTGTCTCTCTCTGTCTCTCTCCCTCCTTCTGTCTCTCCCTCCCTCTCTCTGTCTCTCTCTGTCTCTCTCTGTCTCTGTCTCTCTCGCAAAGGGCATCTATTGGTAGATGGGTAAAAAATAAATTAAGCAGACATTGAATATCCCTTTGAGCATGTTGAAGTTATTAATTACACTTTGGATGGTGTATCAATATACCCAGTCACTACAAAGATACAGGCGTCCTTCCTAACTCAGTTGCCGTAGAGGAAGGAAACTGCTCAGGGATTTTACCATGAGGCCAATGGGGACTTTAAAACAGTTACAGAGTTTAATGGCTGTGGTAGGAGAAAACTGAGGATGGATCAACAACATTGTAGTTATTCCACAATACTAACCTAAATGACAGAGTGAAAAGAAGGAAGCCTGAACGGATAAACAATATTCCAAAACACGCATCCTGTTTGCAACAAGGCACTAAAGTAATACTGCAAAAAATGTGGCACAGCAAGTAACTTTTTGTCCTGAATAGAAAGTGTTATGTTTGGGACAAATTCCAACGCAACAAATTACTGAGTACCACTCTCCATATTTTCAAGCATAGTGGTGGCTGCAACTTGTTATGAGTATGCTTGTAATCGATAAGGACTGGGGAGTTGTTCAGGATAAAACCTGGTTCAGTCTGCTTTCCAACAGATACTGGGAAGATGAATTCACCTTTCAGCAGGACAATAATCTAAAACACAAGGCCAAAACTACACCGGAGTTGCTTACCAAGAAGACAGTGAATGTTCCTGAGTGGGCGAGTTACAGTTAAAAATGTAATCTACTTGATAATCTATGGCAAGACCTGAAATGGTAGCAATGATCAACAACCAATTTGACAGAGCTTGAAGAATTTTAAAAAGAATAATGACCAAATGTTGCCCAATCCGAGTGTGGAAAGCTCTTCGTGAATTACAGCTGTAATTGTTGCCATAGGTGATTCTAACATGTATTGACTCAGGGGTGTGAATACTTACAGTACCAGTACCAGTCACTCAAGGGTTTTTCTTTATTTGTACTATGTTCTACATTGTAGAATAATAGTGAAGACATCAGAACTATGAAATAAGACATATGGAATCATGTAGTAACCCAAAAAAGTGTTAAACAAATCAAAATATATTTTATATTTTTGATTTTTCAAAGTAGCTACCCAGTAAAGCACCATCACACCATCACACCTCCTCCTCCATGCTTCACAGTGGGAACCACACATGCAGAGATCATCTGTTCATCTACTCTGCATCTCACAAAGACACAACAGTTTGGACTCATCAGACCAAAGGACAGATTTCCACTGGTCTAATGTCCATTGCTCGTGTTTCTTGGCCCAAGTAAATATCTTCTTCTTATTGGTGCCCTTTAGTAATGGTTTCTTAGCAGCAATTTGACCATGAAGGCCTGATTCACGAGGTCTCCTCGAAACAGGTGATGTTGAGATGTGTCTGTTACTTGAACTCTGTGAAGCATTTATTTGGGCTGCAATCTGAGTTGCAGTTAACTCTAATGATCTTATCCTGTGCAGCAGAGGTAACTTTGCATCTTGCTTTCCTGTGGCGGTCCTCATGAGAGCCAGTTTCATCGTAGCGGTTTTTGCTACTGCACTTGAAGAAACTTTCATAAATTAACTTTTAACAAGGCAAGACTGTTAATTGAAATGGATTCCAGGTGACTACCTCATGAAGCTGGTTGAGAGAATGTGCAAATCTGTCATCAAGACAAAGGGTGGCTACTTTGAAGAATCTCAAATCTAAATATATTTAGATTGTTTTTTAACCTCTATGGGCTAGGCGGGACGAATTCGTCCCACCTACGTAACAGCCACTTGAAGCCTGTGGCGCGATTTTCAAAACCTTAAAAATCCTATTACTTCAATTTCTCAAACATATGACTATTTTACAGCTATTTAAAGACAAGACTCTCGTTAATCTAACCACACTGTCCGATTTCAAAAAGGCTTTACAACGAAAGCAAAACATTAGATTATGTCAGCAGAGTACCAAGCCAGAAATAATCAGACACCCATTTTTCAAGCTAGCATATAATGTCACCAAAACCCAGAAGACAGCTAAATGCAGCACTCACCTTTGATGATCTTCATCAGATGACAACCCTAGGACATTATGTTATACAATACATGCATGTTTTGTTCAATCAAGTTCATATTTATATCAAAAACTAGCTTTTTACATTAGCATGTGACGTTCAGAACTAGCATACCCCCCGCAAACTTCCGGGGAATTCGCTAACATTTTACTAAATTACTCACGATAAACGTTCACAAAAAGCATAACAATTATTTTAAGAATTATAGATACAGACCTCCTCTATGCACTCGATATGTCCGATTTTAAAATAGCTTTTTGGTGAAAGCACATTTTGCAATATTCTAAGTACATAGCCCAGGCATCACGGGCTAGCTATTTAGACACCCGGCAAGTTTAGCACTCACCAATATCAGCTTTACTATTATAAAAGTTTCATTACCTTTTGTTGTCTTCGTCAGAATGCACTCCCAGGACTGCTACTTCAATAACAAATGTTGGTTTGGTCCAAAATAATCCATCGTTATATCCGAATAGCGGCGTTTTGTTCATGCGTCCCAGACACTATCTGAAATGGTAAATCAGGGTCGTGCGCATGGTGCAATTCGTGACAAAAAAAATCTAAATATTCCATTACCGTACTTCGAAGCATGTCAACCGCTGTTTAAAATCCATTTTTATGCCATTTTTCTCGTAGAAAAGCGATAATATTCCGACCGGGAATGTCCATTTGGCTAAACTGAGGAAAGTAAACAAAGCTTTCGGTCGACGCGGGCACGAGCCTGAGTCTCACAGTACTGTAACCAGCCACTACCCAAACGCGCTACTTTTTTTCAGCCAGAGCCTGCAAAGCCACGATTCAGCTTTTTGCCGCCTTCTGAGACCCTATGGCAGCCGTAGGAAGTGTCACGGGACAGCTAAGATCCTCACTCTTCAATAAACAGAGACAAGAAGAACGACACCTTGTCAGACAGGCCACTTCCTGCCTGAAACCTTGTCAGGTTTTTGCCTGCCAAATGAGTTCTGTTATACTCACAGACACCATTCAAACAGTTTTAGAAACTTTAGGGTGTTTTCTATCCATGTGTAATAAGTATATGCATATTCTAGTTACTGGGTAGGAGTGGTAACCAGATTAAATCGGGTACGTTTTTTATCCAGCTGTGTCAATACTGCCCCCTATCCTAAACAGGTTAACACTTTTTTGGTTACTACATGATTCCATAATGTGTTATTTCATAGTTTTGATGTCTTCACTATAATTCTGCAATGTAGAATGAGATATTTCTGTGTTTAATGTTCAATACATTTGCTAAGATATCTACAAATATGGATGTGATGGTAGTTCCAGTTCTTCCTCTGCTATCGATCAAATCAAATCAAATGTTATTTGTCAAATGCGCCGAATACAACAGGTGTAGTGAAATGCTTACAGTGAAATGTTGACTTACAATCCCTTAACCAACAATGTAGTTTTAAGAAAATATGTTTTTAAAAAAAGTATCAGATAAGAATAAAATATAATTAAAGAGTGAGACAGATCCTCTGACTGGATCTAACTGCCTGTGGCTGTGATGGCAGGTCCGGTTCCTCCTCTGATAGACTGAGACAGATCCAGTCAGAGGATCTAACTGCCTGTGGCTGTGATGGCAGGTCCGGTTCCTCCTCTGATAGACTGAGACAGATCCTCTGACTGGATCTAACTGCCTGTGGCTGTGATGGCAGGTCCGGTTCCTCCTCTGATAGACTGAGACAGATCCTCTGACTGGATCTAACTGCCTGTGGCTGTGATGACAGGTCCGGTTCCTCCTCTGATAGACTGAGACAGATCCTCTGACTGGATCTAACTGCCTGTGGCTGTGATGACAGGTCCGGTTCCTCCTCTGATAGAGAGAGACAGATCCTCTGACTGGATCTAACTGCCTGTGGCTGTGATGACAGGTCCGGTTCCTCCTCTGATAGACTGAGACAGATCCTCTGACTGGATCTAACTGCCTGTGGCTGTGATGGCAGGTCCGGTTCCTCCTCTGATAGACTGAGACAGATCCTCTGACTGGATCTAACTGCCTGTGGCTGTGATGGCAGGTCCGGTTCCTCCTCTGATAGACTGAGACAGATCCTCTGACTGGATCTAACTGCCTGTGGCTGTGATGGCAGGTCCGGTTCCTCCTCTGATAGACTGAGACAGATCCTCTGACTGGATCTAACTGCCTGTGGCTGTGATGGCAGGTCCGGTTCCTCCTCTGATAGAGACAGATCCTCTGACTGGATCTAACTGCCTGTGGCTGTGATGGCAGGTCCGGTTCCTCCTCTGATAGAGAGAGACAGATCCTCTGACTGGATCTAACTGCCTGTGGCTGTGATGGCAGGTCCGGTTCCTCCTCTGATAGACTGAGACAGATCCTCTGACTGGATCTAACTGCCTGTGGCTGTGATGACAGGTCCGGTTCCTCCTCTGATAGATCCAGTCAGAGGATCTGTCTCTCTCTAACTGCCTGTGGCTGTGATGGCAGGTCTGGTTCCTCCTCTGATAGAGACAGATCCTCTGACTGGATCTAACTGCCTGTGGCTGTGATGGCAGGTCCGGTTCCTCCTCTGATAGAGAGAGACAGATCCTCTGACTGGATCTAACTGCCTGTGGCTGTGATGGCAGGTCCGGTTCCTCCTCTGATAGACTGAGACAGATCCTCTGACTGGATCTAACTGCCTGTGGCTGTGATGGCAGGTCCGGTTCCTCCTCTGATAGACTGAGACAGATCCTCTGACTGGATCTAACTGCCTGTGGCTGTGATGACAGGTCCGGTTCCTCCTCTGATAGACTGAGACAGATCCTCTGACTGTTGCTATGAGATCTGGGGTCATCAGAACAAACTACCACTCAGTGGGTAGAGATGACAGATATAGAGATAGATAGAGATGACAGATATAGCGATAAATAGAGATGATAGATAGAGATGACAGATATAGAGATAGATAGAGATGACAGATATAGAGACAAATAGAGATGACAGATGTAGCGATAAATAGAGATGATAGATAGAGATGACAGATATAGAGATAGATAGAGATGACAGATATAGAGACAAATAGAGATGACAGATATAGCGATAAATAGAGATGATAGATAGAGATGACAGATATAGAGATATATAGGGACGGCAGGTATAGAGATTACAGATATAGAGATAGATAGAGATTACAGATATAGAGATACATAGAGATGACAGATATAGAGATAGAGATAACAGATATAGAGATATATAGAGATGACAGGTGTAGAGATGACAGATATAGAGATAGATAGAGAACAGATATAGAGATAGATAGAGATTACTGGTATAGAGATTGATAGAGATTACAGATATAGAGATAGATAGAGATGACAGGTATAGAGATTACAGATATAGAGATAGATAGAGATTACTGGTATAGAGATTATAGAGATGACATGTATAGAGATAGATGGAGATGACAGGTGTAGAGGTAGATAGAGATGACAGGTGTAGAGATAGATAGAAATGACAGGTGTAGAGATTACAGATATAGATAGAGATTACAGGTATAGAGATAGATAGAGATGACAGGTGTAGAGATGACAGATATAGAGATAGATAGATAGAGATGATAGATATAGAGATATATAGAGATTACTGGTATAGAGATTGATAGAGATAACAGGTGTAGAGATTACAGATATAGAGATAGATAGAGATTGCAGATATAGAGATAGAAAGAGATTACAGATATAGAGATAAATAGAGATGACAGATATAGAGATTGATAGAGATGACATATATAGAGATTGATAGAGATGATATGTTTAGAGATTACAGATATAGAGTTAGATAGAGATTGCAGATATAGAGATAGAAAGAGATGACAGGTGTAGAGATAGATAGAGATGACAGATATAGAGATATATAGAGATGACAGATATAGAGATATATAGAGATGACAGATATAGAGATAGATGGAGCTGACAGATATATAGATGGTAGATGTATAGATGACATATATAGAGATAGATAGAGATGAGATATATAGAGATGACAGATATAGAGATAGATGGAGCTGACAGATATATAGATGGTAGATATATAGAGATAGATAGAGATGACAGATATAGAGATATATAGAGATGACAGATATAGAGATAGATGGAGCTGACAGATATATAGATGGTAGATATATAGATGACATAGATAGAGATGACAGATATATAGATTACAGATATACAGTTGAAGTCGGAAGTTTACATACACCTTAGCCAAATACATTTAAACTCAGTTTTTCACAATTCCTGACATTTAAATGGGCTAGTTGGCACGTGACCGTCCCACTCTATTCAACAGCCAGTGGAAGAGCGTGGCGCGAAATACAAAACCTCAAAAATGCAATAATTTCAATTTTTCAAACACACGACTATTTTACACCATTTTAAAGACAAGCCTCTCGTTAATCTAACCACATTGTCCGATTTCAAAAAGGCTTTACAGCGAAAGCAAAACATTAGATTATGTTAGGAGAGTACATAGCCACAAATAATCACACAGCCATTTTCTAAGCAAGCATATATGTCAC
The DNA here is from genome assembly GCF_965601325.2 of Salmo salar. NCBI lineage: Eukaryota > Metazoa > Chordata > Actinopteri > Salmoniformes > Salmonidae > Salmo > Salmo salar. The sequence continues at coordinate 121,461,445 of NC_138301.1, read as the reverse complement.
ATAAACCCAAAACACAGCTAAATGAAGCACTAACCTTTGATGATCTTCATCAGATGACACTCCTAGGACATTATTTTATACAATACATGCATGTTTTGTTCAATCAAGTTCATATTTATATCCAAAAACAGCTATTTTTACATTGGCATGTGATGTTCAGAACATGCATTCCCACCCAAAACGTCCGGTGAATTTACTAAATTACTCACCATAAACGTTGACAAAATACATAACAATTATTGTAAGAATTATAGATACAGAACTCCTTTATGCAATCGCTATGTTAGATTTAAAAATAGTGGTTTTGGAGCAGTGGCTTTTATGGTGGTTTTGGAGCAGTGGCTTCTTCCTTGCTGAGCGGCCTTTCAGGTTATGTCGATATCAGACTCGTTTTACTGTGGATACAGATACTTTTGTAACTGTTTCCTCCAGCATCTTCACCTGGCCCTTTACTGTTGTTCTGGGATTGATTTGCACTTTTCGCACCAAAGCACGTTCATCTCTAGGAGACAGAACGTGTCTCCTTCCTGAGCGGTATGACGGCTGCGTAGTCCCATGGTGTTTATACTTGCGTACTATTGTTTCTATAGATGAACGTGGTCCCTTCAGGCATTTGGAAATTGCTCCCAAGGATGAACCAGACTTGTGGAGGTCTACAATTCTTTTCTGAGGTCATGGCTGATTTCTTTTGATTTTTCCATGATGTCAAGCAAAGAGGCACTGGGTTTGAAGGTAGGCCTTGAAATACATCCACAGGTACACCTCCAATTGACTCAAATGATATCAATAAGCCTATGAGAAGCTTATAAAGCCATGACATCATTTTCTGGAATATTCCAACCTGTTTAAAGGCACAGTCAACATAGTCTATGTAAACTTCTGACCCACTGGAATTGGTTTATAGTGAATTATAAGTGAAATAATCTGTCTGTAAACAATTGTTGGAAAAATGGCTTGTGTCATGCACAAAGTAGATGTCCTAACCAACTTGCCAAAACTATTGTTTGTTAACAAGAAATTTGTGGAGTGGTTTGAAAAACGAGTTTTAATGACTCCAACCTAAGTGTATGTAAACTTCCGACTTCAACTGTAGAGGTAGATAGAGATGACAGATGTAGAGATGACAGATATAGAAATAGATAGAGATGACAGACATAGAGACAGAGCACACCAGGCTTGCGTCCAAAATAACACAATTTTCTCTATGGGCCCTGGGTCAAAGGTAGTGCCCTATGTAGGGAATAGAGTGCCAATTGGGATGCATTTCAAACCTCGGTGGGTAGAGATGACAGATACCAGGGATGAGAGCAGGAATTATAGGGAAGGTCAGATTTTAAGAGGTGAAGAAGTCACTGTAACATAGTGTAGAGAGAGATGACAGTAGAGATATGACGCCTGAGCCCCGTCCCGTTGTGACACAGTGGTGTGTGTGTGTGTGTGTGTGTGTGTGTGTGTGTGTGTGTGTGCATGTGTGTGTGAGTGTCTGTGCGTGCGTTTGCGTGTGTGTGTGCAAGACATAGGGTAAACAGCATGTTTATTTTTATCACTGCACATATACAGTACAATACCATAGTAACCATCAACTGTATAGGGACATATATAATACCATGGTAACCATCTACTGTATAGGGTCATATATAATACCATGGTAACCATCTACTGTATAGGGTCATATATATTACCATGGTAACCATCTACTGTATAGGGTCATATATAATACCATGGTAACCATCTACTGTATAGGGTCATATATAATACCATGGTAAACATCTACTGTATAGAGTCATATATAATACCATGGTAACCATCTACTGTATAGGGTCATATATAATACCATGGTAACCATCTACTGTATAGGGTCATATATAATACCATGGTAACCATCAACTGTATAGAGTCATATATAATACCATGGTAACCATCTACTGTATAGGGTCATATATAATACCATGGTAACCATCTACTGTATAGGGTCATATATAATACCATGGTAACCATCTACTGTATAGGGTCATATATATTACCATGGTAACCATCTACTGTATAGGGTCATATATAATACCATGGTAACCATCTACTGTATAGGGTCATATATAATACCATGGTAACCATCTACTGTATAGGGTCATATATAATACCATGGTAACCATCTACTGTATAGGGTCATATATATTACCATGGTAACCATCTACTGTATAGGGTCATATATAATACCATGGTAACCATCAACTGTATAGAGTCATATATATTACCATGGTAACCATCTACTGTATAGGGACATATATAATACCATGGTAACCATCTACTGTATAGAGTCATATATAATACCATGGTAACCATCTACTGTATAGGGTCATATATAATACCATGGTAACCATCTACTGTATAGGGTCATATATAATACCATGGTAACCATCTACTGTATAGAGTCATATATAATACCATGGTAACCATCTACTGTATAGAGTCATATATAATACCATGGTAACCATCTACTGTATAGGGACATATATAATACCATGGTAAACATCTACTGTATAGGGTCATATATATTACCATGGTAACCATCTACTGTATAGGGTCATATATAATACCATGGTAACCATCTACTGTATAGGGTCATATTTTCATATATGACACAATTGCTCTCTTTTATATATATGGAAACACACAGTAACAGAACTAAGTAGACTGCATTTTATTTACAGAAAAAATGTCCCCTCTTTATACCATTATTAAGGGAGCGAGAATGAAACACATTTGATTCAGTAAGTAAATGTGGATTATGTCTAATAATAAAACTAATGTACAGTACAGAAAAAACTAGGGGAAGGATAATTGCCTATTCAGGAGAGAGAGAGAGAGAGGAGAGAGAGAGAGAGAGAGGGAGAGGGAGGGAGGGAGAGAGAGAGAGAGAGAGAGAGAGAGAGAGAGAGAGAGAGAGAGAGAGAGAGAGAGAGAGAGAGAGAGAGAGAGAGAGAGAGAGAGAGAGAGAGAGAGAGAGGAGAGAGAGAGAGAGAGAGAGAGAGAGAGAGAGAGAGAGAGAGAGAGAGAGAGAGAGAGAGAGAGAGAGAGAGAGAGAGAGAGAGAGAGAGGTTTTACCAATTTGACTTAAGATTTGGACGTTTATCCACGTTTTTTTCAAAGTCAAATTTAGAAGTTGCTCCAAACGTCAAATTTCAATTTGTTTTTGATGCTCTGTGTTGCTCCTCCTGTTCCCCATCATTCCGTAAATTATTAAGTTAAGGGTTTCGATAGCGTTAAAACATTAAAGGCCAATGCAGTCCAAAACACTCAGTGGACAGATTATTAGGTACACCAATCTAGTACCGGGTCGGACACACCTCTGCTTCCAGGACAGCCTGAAGTCTTCGGGGGGCGTGGACATGTTGCTCAATTGGTATCAAGGGACCTAACTAACCAGGAAAACATTCCCCACATCATTACACCACCACCACCAGCCTGTACCGTTGACAACAGACTGGACGGGGCCATGGACTCATGCTCCTTACACCTAATTCAAATCCAGACGTAACAGGAACCTGGATTCGTCAGACCAGTCGATGTTTTTCCACTCCTCAATTTGTCCAGTTTTGGTGATGGCGTGCCCATTGGAGCCGCTTCTTCTTGTTTGTAGCTGATTGGACTGAAACCAGGTGTGGTCCTCTGATGTTTTTTGTTTGTCGCTCCATTCTTGGTAAACCCTAGACACTATCATTACGTGAAAAGTCCAGGAAGCCATCCATTTCTGAGATACTGGAACCAGTCCATTCTAACATTCAATCGAACAGTAACTGAATGCCTTGATGCCTGCATAGTGCATCTTTAAGTATTAAGGTTTGGGATAAGGTTAAAACATTACATTTAGTCTCTCATTCTGAATGGTTGAGGTAAGGGTTAAGGTAAAGGTTAAGGTTTGGGATAAGGTTAAAACATTACATTTAGTCTCTCATTCTGAATGGTTAAGGTAAGGGTTAAGGTTAAGGTTAAGGTTTGGGATAAGGTTAAAACATTACATTTAGTCTCTCATTCTGAATGGTTAAGGTAAGGGTTAAGGTATGGTTTAAGGTAAGGGTTAAGGTTTGAGGTAAGAGTTGAGGTAAGGGTTAAGGTAAAGGTTAAGGTTTGGGATAAGGTTAAAACATTACATTTAGTCTCTCATTCTGAATGGTTAAGGTAAGGGTTAAGGTATGGTTTAAGGTAAGGGTTAAGGTTAAGGTTAAGGTTTGGGATAAGGTTAAAACATTACATTTAGTCTCTCATTCTGAATGGTTAAGGTAAGGGTTAAGGTATGGTTTAAGGTAAGGGTTAAGGTAAAGGTTAAGGTTTGGGATAAGGTTAAAACATTACATTTAGTCTCTCATTCTGAATGGTTGAGGTAAGGGTTAAGGTTAAGGTTAAGGTTTGAGGTAAGAGTTGAGGTAAGGGTTAAGGTAAAGGTTAAGGTTTGGGATAAGGTTAAAACATTACATTTAGTCTCTCATTCTGAATGGTTGAGGTAAGGGTTAAGGTTAAGGTTAAGGTTTGAGGTAAGAGTTGAGGTAAGGGTTAAGGTAAAGGTTAAGGTTTGGGATAAGGTTAACACATTACATTTAGTCTCTCATTCTGAATGGTTAAGGTAAGGGTTAAGGTATGGTTTAAGGTAAGGGTTAATGTTTGAGGTAAGGGTTGAGGTAAGGGTTAAGGTATGGTTTAAGGTAAGGGTTAAGGTTAAGGTTTGAGGTAAGAGTTGAGGTAAGGGTTAAGGTAAAGGTTAAGGTTTGGGATAAGGTTAAAACATTACATTTAGTCTCTCATTCTGAATGGTTAAGGTAAGGGTTAAGGTATGGTTTAAGGTAAGGGTTAATGTTTGAGGTAAGGGTTGAGGTAAGGGTTAAGGTATGGTTTAAGGTAAGGGTTAAGGTTAAGGTTTGAGGTAAGAGTTGAGGTAAGGGTTAAGGTAAAGGTTAAGGTTTGGGATAAGGTAAACACATTACATTTAGTCTCTCATTCTGAATTGTTAAGGTAAGGGTTAAGGTATGGTTTTGAGAGTAAGGGTTGAGGTAAGGGTTAAGGTATGGTTTAAGGTAAGGGTTAAGGTTAAGGTTTGAGGTAAGAGTTGAGGTAAGGGTTGAAGTAAGGGTTAAGGTCAAGGGTTAAGGTTTGGGATAAGGCTAAAACAAGTTTCTACCACTGGGATTGAACACGTGACCTTTAGCTCGAGAGGGAATAGGATTACTTTAAACCACCCCAGCAAAACCCAAGTCTACTTGATGGTAATAGTGCTCACTGTTGCCCCAAGTGGACGGTTTTGAAGGGGTTTGCCGACATGCTCAGGACATAGACAGACATCTAATTTTGAAGTAAATCTTGAGTGATGTGGCTGGATTGAGAGAGAGAGAGAGAGAGAGAGAGAGAGAGAGAGAGAGAGAGAGAGAGAGAGCATAGAGAGAGAAACAGAGAGCATAGAGAGAGAAACAGAGAGAGAAACAGAGAGACGGAGGGTGAGAGAGAGCATAGAGAGGGAAAACCACGAGAGACATGGGAGAGAAGAGAGTAGATAAAGAGTTAGAGAAGACAAACATAGAAGAGAAAGAAGCCATATGCTGTGATTGTTAATTTCCTGTGTTCTGGGTTCACAATGGCAATTCGACAATGTTCAGCTGGCTACCTCAGTAGAGTTTAGACTCAGTCTCATTAACACAGTGTTTTTCTACCTCAGTAGAGTTTACTCTTCTACCTCAGTAGAGTTTAGACTCAGTCTCATTAACACAGTGTTTTTCTACCTCAGTAGAGTTTAGACTCTTCTACCTCAGTAGAGTTTAGACTCAGTCTCATTAACACAGTGTTTTTCTACCTCAGTAGAGTTTAGACTCAGTCTCATTAACACAGTGTTTTTCTACCTCAGTAGAGTTTAGACTCAGTCTCATTAACACAGTGTTTTTCTGGCTTTTTACTATTTGCTATTTTTACCAATGACCTGCCACTGGCGTTAAACAAAGCATGTGTGTCCATGTAATGCTGATGATTCAACAATATACGCATCATCAACCACAGCTAATGAAGTCACGGAAACCCTTAACAAGGAGTTGCATTCTGTTTTGGAATGGGTGGCCAGTAATAAACTGGTCCTGAACATCTCTAAAACTAAGAACATTTTTATTTGGTCCAAATCATTCCTTTAAGTTCTAGACCTCAGCTGAATCTGGTAATGAATGGTGTGGCTGTTGAATAAGTTGAGGGGACTAAATTACTTGGTGTTACCTTAGATTGTAAACTGTCGTGGTCAAAACATATAGATTCAATGGTTGTAAAGATGGGGAGAGGTCTGTCCGTAGTAAAGAGATGCTCTGCTTTTTTGACACCACACTCCACAAAGCAAGTCCTGCAGGCTCAACTTTTGTCTAATCTTGATTATTGTCCAGTCCAGTGCTGCAAGGATAGACCTAGTTAAGCTGCAGCTGGCCCAGAACAGAGCGGCACGTTTTGCTCTTCATTGTAATCAGAGGACTGATATAAATACTATGCATGCCAGCCTCTCTTGGCTAAGAGTTGAGGAGAGACTGACTGCATCACTTCTTCTTTTTATAAGAAACATTAATGTGTTGAAAATCCCAAATTGTTTGCATAGTCAACATACACACAGCTCTGACACACACACACTTATCCCACCAGACATGCCACCAGGGGTCTTTTCACAGTCCCCCAAATCCAGAACAAATTCAAGAAAACGTACAGTATTATATAGAGCCCTTATTGCATGGAACTTCCTTCCATCTCATATTGCTCAAATAAACATCAAACCTGGTTTAAAAAAACAGATAAAGCAACACCTCGCGGCACAACGCCTCTCCCCTATTTGATCTAGATAGTTTGTGTGTATGTATTGATATCTAGGCTACGTGGCCTTTTGTAAATTGTATGTAGTTCTGTCCTTGAGCTGTTCTTGTCTACTGATGTTCTGTTTATGTTTTGTGTTTTGTGTGGACACCAGGAAGTGTATCTGCTGCTTTTGCGACAGCTAGTGGGGATCTTAATAAAATACCACAATACCAAAATACCTCAGTAGAGTTCAGTCAGTCAACACACACCGACACACACACACACACACCGACACACACACACACACCGACACACACACACACACACACACACACACACACACACACACACACACACACACACGACACACACACACACACCGACACACACACAAACACACACATACACACACACACACACACACACACACACACACACACACACACACACACACACACACACACCGACACACACACACACACACAAACACACACACACACACACACACACACACACACACACACACACACACACACCGACACACACACACACACACACACACAGACACACACATAAACACACACACACACACACACACACACACACACACATACACCGACACACACACCGACACACACACACACACACACACACACACACACACACACACCGACACACACACACACACACACACACACACAGACACACACATAAACACACACACACACACACACACACACACACACACACACACATACACCGACACACACACCGACACACACACACACACACACACACACACACACACACACACACACACACACACACACACACACACACACACACACATACACACAAACACACACACACACCGACACACACACACACACACACACCGACACACACACACACACACACAAACACACACATACACACACACACACACACACACACACACACACACACATACACACAAACACACACACACACCGACACACACACACACACACACACACACACACACACACACACACACACACACACACACACACACACACACACACACACACACACACACACACACACACACACACACACACATACACACAAACACACACACACACCGACACACACACACACACACACACACACACACCGACACACACACACACACACACAAACACACACATACACACACACACACACACACACACACACACACACACACACACACACACATACACACAAACACACACACACACCGACACACACACACACACACACACACACACACACACACACACACACACACACACACACACACACACACACACACACACACACACACCCACACACACACACAGTGATGTAACACTTTATGATGCTGTCAAGAAGTTTACTTTCCTTTGTTTCTTCTTTGTTGTTGTTGTAATGAGTTATTTACGGTCATGTTTTTTTTTTTTTATCGTATTTTTAATAATTTGTAGAAAATACACTTTATGACACTGTCATGAAGCATTATGACCATCCTGTGTCACTTTACTTGGGGCGCGTTCGTAAATTCACTCTGGCTCTCTACTGCGACTTCAGAGCACTCTCGTTTGACTGCAAGAGCGCAGAATAGCTGATGGATTTACGAACGCTCAACGCCTGTTGAATATGGCCGGTGTCAGTAAACGTCGGGGAAAAAAGGGGTATTTAAATTGTTGCGAGCAGCACAGTTAGTCACCGACGCCAACGGATAACATGACAACAGCCTAACCAGCTCTGCTAGGGAGAGTAACATGGTCAGAGTGAGGTGTTTTCTCATTATGTGTCTGGGAGTAGTTAGCAAGCTAGCCAACTTTAGCCAGTTAGCTTGGGTGCTTGACTGCTGTTGTTAGGTGTCATGACGTTGGCCTGTGGGCAAAGGTTTATGACCCCCCCCCCCCCATAAATACCTTTCTCCCTTCCCCTCTCTTTCTGACCCTACTGAAGGACTTGAATAGCCTGTGTTAAATATAGAGAGTCTGGGAACATCAAACAAATGGGGAAAAGGAACCATATTTTGTTAATAAAACCAGTTGGAAATATGCTTGGGAACGTAATGAGTATGGATGTCAGTTCGGTTGGCATCTGAGACATTATGACTGATGACAGGACGACATAAACTGTACCTGAGAAAGTATACACCCTCTAGTTATCAGAGTAACATGGAATTGTTAGGCAATTGAAATGTTTGATTATTGAAATTGTTTGTTAGGAGATTAAATGTAATTTTAGCTTCCAAATGAGAGAATTGGGTTTTCATAAGGAAAGTGCCCTGCTTGATCAGTGGCCCACCCCTGTGAAGAGACAGGGGTTATAAACGATGAAACACATCCTTCCCCCTCTCCACTATATAAGCCTTTGACGAAAAGATAACCACATGTTCCAGTACGTAAGGTCTGCAGCCTCTACGTTAGAAGGACACACGTCAAGTACAGAACTAAGCCAACCTCGGCGTGAGCTTTGGTGGCGAATGGTATGAACTTTGATCTTATTCACTACAGAAGTGATACTTCCTAGCCGTTGAGTTAGCAGCGGCCGCTGTAGACGGGGGCTAGGAAAGGACGGACGACGGATCCAGTCTAACAGAGAGACAAAGATACCACCACGTATCCAATTTATCACCAGAGACATTCTTCCGAGGACAGGAAGATCTGTTGGCCAACCCGGCCAGCATCTACGACCAATCTACCGAAGCGCAGCTCAGAGTAAATATTTATTGCATTTTCCTTTTCCAAATGGGCGGTAATTTAGAATGCATAAGATAATGTATTTACGATAGCATAGCTGCTGTTTCTTTATTCCTAAGTCTTCCCGCTCTTTCATTCAAGCCCAACCCCCTTTCCTTTGTGTAACCAGCCATCATGTATGACATCATTTGTATTCGGTGTATTTGTAATTCTGTGTGATAAGTTTAGGTATTTAGTAAATAAATAATTAAACCCAATTTGGTATTGCTGATTCAAGTTGTTAGCCAGGGTTCATGAAGATAGCCAAGAATGTACAACTTTCATTATGAGACTGAAAATAAGATAAGGGTTAATATTGACTGATGTTTTATAAGACCACTTTTCTGTCTGTTCCAGAGGATATGAGAGAGAGAGAGAGAGAGAGAGAGAGAGAGAGAGAGAGAGAGAGAGGTAGATAGAGAGGGAGAGATAGATAGATGGATAGAGAGAGAGAGAGAGAGAGAGAGAGAGAGAGAGAGAGGGGGATGGATAGATAGATAGATGATAGATAGATAGATGATAGATAGATAGATAGATAGATGATAGATAGATAGATGATAGATAGATAGATGATAGATAGATAGATAGATGATAGATAGATAGATAGATAGATAGATAGATAGATAGATAGATAGATAGATAGATAGATAGATAGATAGATAGATAGATAGATAGATAGATAGATAGATAGATAGATAGATAGATAGATAGATAGATAGATAGATAGATAGATAGATAGATAGATAGATAGATAGATAGATGGGGTGAGACTTTTCCAAGTTTTACTTTGATAATTTACAACAAGGGAAAAAGCTTTTTTACATTGTTGTTTTTTCTCCAATCTATATATTACTAATTATATATTGTTAGGTTGTTCTCTACACTACATGCATATGGGCAGCATTTGTGTTACATGTATTTGAAATGTATTTAATGTATTGTATTTTAATTACTTTTGAGTATGTTGTATTACACTGGTCTGAACAACACTCCAATGTATTTTAGAACAAGATATTTTCAGAAACTGTAATTTAGATTTTCAAAATACTTTTCTGTACCATTTCTTTAAAAGCTGTTCACAACTTTGTGGACCCCTCACCTTACAAAGTCTGAGGGCACTATGGTGTGATAAGAGTGTCTGCTAAATTAACTAAATACAAAAGTCTATTTAAAAATGAAGAATTGCATAGCATGCTGAATATTATTCTAATTGAGCACCACCCTCAAAAACTAAGGGTAGATAACGTATCTAACCATTGCTGAGCATGACGTTGCTGTTTGCCCAACTACTTGCAAATGTATTTTTAACTACAAAATACATATATATTTTTTGTTTTGTTTGATACAGTCATCTTTTTTTTGTTTTTTTTTTTGGGGGGGGGCTCATCCCTGACTACACAAACCCAAACACATTAATCTTTTACAGTCTGACTTCAAGACGATCTGTTGCCTTAACAATGCAAGTGGAAGAGCTACGGTATAATAGTCTTGATTGGCAGTGAAGTAAGTGTGTGTCTAATTGGCGCCAGGAGAGAGTTAGTCATGCGGGTAATCAGTCGTGATTCAGGAGGTACGGTAGTAACACGACACTAGATCTGCAATCTATTTAATGTCGGAGGGGCGTGCATGTTTAAGGTGGTCAAATGTAGGATATGAGGATGATTTTGCAGGACAATGTAGCCTACATGAATAAAAAAATAAAAAATGTGGCAGTAGGCAAGAAAGCGAGGCCTGCGTTTTTCTTATAGAAAATGTTTTCTAAGAATAAATCATTCTTACTAAGAAACGTTATCTTTAGTAAGAAAACCTTTTTTTATATATTTTGACAACTTTGTTTCTCTTGTTAATTAATAAACTCAGAGAATGTATGGTTGCTGTAGAAACATTAAATAAAACAACAATAAAACTATTGTTTTGCCTATGCAAGTCCACTTGTCAGGAAATCCTTAATAATTTCTACATTTTATCTAACTATAACAACAGTATTTATATCAAGACGGTGTAGAAACCTTAACCCAACACCTGGCGACTCCGTCAGTAGGTTCTGCTGTTGACTGCTGTTGGACCTTCAGGATTCGCTATAGAGTAGCATCAACTCATATCTCTGGAACGTCCTGGTCATGCTGTCTTTCCTCGAGACACGTTGATTTAATCTATTGTTCTCTCCTGTCTTTCTCTCTTTCCTTCTTTTCTTTTCTGTTTTCCTCTTTCCTCATCCTCTCCATCTCCTCCTCTTCATCCACCTCAATTTCTTCTTCTTTGCTTTTGTTGGCGGCTCCTGCAGTGACGGCACAGAAAAGCACATTGAGAGGTGAGTTGGTGGGTTGTCTCCTCCTCCGCTTTAGCTGTTCTGCTGTACTTTCTCTATAGTACCTTGTATACATTAGCTGTTCTAGAAGTCGTCTATACTAGTTACTGTAGTTCCTAATATACATTAGCTGTTCTAGAAGTCGTCTATACTAGTTACTGTAGTTCCTAATATACATTAGCTGTTCTAGAAGTCTCCTATTCTAGTTACTATAGTTACTAATGTATGTTAGCTGTTATGGAAGTATTCTATACTAGTTACTATAGTTACTAATGTATGTTAGCTGTTCTAGAAGTCTTCTATACTAGTTACTATAGTTACTAATATACATTAGTTGTTCTAGAAGTCTTCTATACTAGTTACTATAGTTACTAATGTATGTTAGATGTTATAGAAGTCGTCTATACTAGTTAATATAGTTCCTAATATACATTAGCTGTTCTAGAAGTCTTCTATACTAGTTACTATAGTTACTAATATACATTAGCTGTTCTAGAAGTCTTCTATACTAGTTACTATAGTTCCTAATATACATTAGCTGTTATAGAAGTCTCCTATACTAGTTACTATAGTTACTAATATACATTAGTTGTTCTAGAAGTCTTCTATACTAGTTACTATAGTTACTAATATACATTAGCTGTTCTAGAAGTCGTCTATACTAGTTACTATAGTTACTAATGTATGTTAGATGTTATAGAAGTCTCCTATACTAGTTACTATAGTTACTAATATACATTAGTTGTTCTAGAAGTCTTCTATACTAGTTACTATAGTTACTAATATACATTAGCTGTTCTAGAAGTCGTCTATACTAGTTACTATAGTTACTAATATACATTAGCTGTTCTAGAAGTCGTCTATACTAGTTACTATAGTTACTAATATACATTAGCTGTTATAGAAGTCTCCTATACTAGTTACTATAGTTCCTAATATACATTAGCTGTTCTAGAAGTATTCTATACTAGTTACTATAGTTACTAATGTATGTTAGATGTTATAGAAGTCTTCTATACTAGTTACTATAGTTACTAATGTATGTTAGATGTTACTTTGGTTGGTTAGTGGCTGTTCATGCATAGTTTGTAGTTTTATTATTTGCCCTGCAGAATGCTGCGTTGTTAGTTATATTCTCTAGTCTGTCGTGAGTAGTCAGTGGTTATGTTGTTTTGTGGGTAGATGGCAATGGTATTAATATTGCTGTATTAGCATTTTGTATTGTATTGTCACTAACGTAGGTGGTTGTATGCAAGTATATTCTCTCCCATGTGGGGTGAAACGTTGGCTTCCTTGGAGAAATATCTGAGACACACACACACACACACACACACAAACAATGAGAGAGAGAGGGATAACCCACACATTGATGTAGTGCTGTTGCTGGAGAATGTTTTAATAAAAAAAAAAAAGTATTTAACCTTTATTTAACTAGGCAAGTTAGTTAAGAACAACATCTTATTTACAATGACGTCCTACCCCCTGGCCAAACCCTAACCCGGAGGACACTGGACCAGTTGTGCATTGCCCTATGGGACTCCCAATCACGGCCGTTCGTGATACAGCCTGGAATCGAACCAGGGTCTGTAGTGATGCCACTAGCACTGAGATGCAGTGACTTTTGCTGCACCACTCGGGAGACAGTATAAGTTCTCTGATCAGCATAATTCCAGACAGGCCTTTTCCTCCAATACCTTCAATCAGAGAGGAGAACACACACACACACACACACACACACACACACACACACAAACAAACAAACACACACAGTCATTAAACAATTGAGTGAGTGGAGAGGACTTGTACTTGTCTCGGTGATCTACAGACTGTCTATTCTCCTATTAAGGAAGGAATGGATTTCCTATAGTGACGTATGAGAGTAATGATAGCAGGACCCCAGTGTGTAAGCGTGTGCAGTTTGTGTGATTCCTAGAGCAGTGAGAAACAAGATGGTGACTATTTATAGCTCATATGACACTTTTGACAGATCTAACATGTGACATCACTAACAGGAAGGAGAGGCAGTCCGTAAATGAGCCTGAAGAATTTTCATATTAAATCAAAAATATATGTATGTATTTGTCACATGCGCCAAATACAACAGCTGTAGACCTTACAGTGAAATGCTTACGTACAAGCCCCTAAGCCCCTAACCAACAATGACCGCAGAGAGAAGTCTATTTGACCTTTATTTAACTAGGCAAGTCAGTTAAGAACTAATTCTTATTTACAATGACAGCCTACCCCGGCCAAACACGGACGACGCTGAGCCAATTGTGTGCCGCCCAATGGGACTCCCAATCACAGCCGGATGTGATACAGCCTGGATTCGATCCAGAGATTGTAGTGATGTCTCTTGCACTGAGATGCAGTGCCTTAGACCACTGCACCACTCGGGAGCCCAAATGTACTGGGCCGGATGCTCTACCCTCTGTAGTGCCTTGCGGTCGGAGGCCGAGCAGTTGCCATACCAGGCAGTGATGCAACCAGTCAGGATGCTCTCGATGGTGCAGCTGTAGAACCTTTTGAGGATCTGAGGGCCCATGCCAAATCTTTTCAGTCTCCTGAGGGGCAATAGGTTTTGTCGTGCCCTCTTCACGACTGTCTTGGTGTGCTTGGACCATGTGAGTTTGTTGGTGATGTGGACACCAAGGAACTTGAAGCTCTCAACCTGCTCCACTGCAGCCCCGTCGATGATAAGGGGGGCGTGCTCATGTACTCCTTTTCCTGTAGTCCACAATCATCTCCTTTGTCTTGATCACGTTGAGGGAGAGGTTGTTGTCCTGGCACCACAAGGCCAGGTCTCTGACCTCCTCCCTATAGGCTGTCTCGTCGTTGTCAGTGATCAGGCCTACTACCCCTGTTGTGTCATCAGAAAACTTAATGATGGTGTTGGAGTCGTGCCTGGCCGTGCAGTCATGAGTGAACAGGGAGTACAGGAGGGGACTAAGCATTCACCCCTGAGGGGCCCACGTGATGAGGATCAGAGTGGCGGATGTGTTGTTACCTCCCCTTACCTCCTGTTACCTACCCTTACCCTTACCTCCAGTCAGGAGGTCCAGGATCCAGTTGCAGAGGGATGTGTTTAGCCCCAGGGTCCTTAGCTTAGTGATGAGCTTTGAGGGCCTTGTGGTGTTGAACGCTGAGCTGGAGTCAATGAATAGCATTCTCACATAGGTGTTCCTTTTGTCCAGGTGTGAAAGGGCAGTGTGGAGTGTAATAGAGATTGCATCATCTGTGGGTCTGTTGGGACAGTATGCAAATTGGAGTGGGTCTAGGGTTTCTGGGATAATGGTGTTGATGTGAGCCATGGCCAGCCTTTCAAAGCACTTCATGGCTACAGACATGAGTGCTACGGGTCGGTAGTCATTTAGGCAGGTTACCTTAGTGTTCTTGAGCACAGGGACTATGGTGGTCTGCTTGAAACATTTTGGTATTACAGACTCAGACAGGGAGAGGTTGATAATGTCAGTGAAGAGAAGACACTTGCCAGGTGGTCAGCGCATGCTCGGAGTACTGGTAATCCGTCTGGCGCTGTGGCCTTATGAATGTTGACCTGTTTAAAGAGGTCTTATTCACATCGGCTACGGAGAGTGTGATCACACAGTCTTTCGGAACAGCTGGTGCCCTCATGCATGTTTCAGTGTTATTTGCCTCGAAGCGAGCATAGAAGTAGTTTAGCTCGACTGGTAGCCTCGTGTCTCTGGGCAGCTCGTGGTTGTGCTTCCCTTTGTGGTCTGTAATAGTTTGCAAGCCCTGCTACATCCAACGGGCGTCGGAGCCGTTGTTTTACGATTCCATCTTAGTCCTGCACTCTTTGCCTGTTTGATGGTTCATCAGAGGGCATAGCGGGATTTCTTAAAAGCTTCCGGGTTAGAGTCCTGCTCCTTGAAAGTGGCAGCTCTACCCTTTATCTCAGTGTGGATGTTGCCTGTAATCCATGGCTTCTGGTTGGGGTATGTACGTACGTTCACTGTGGGGATGACGTCATCGTTGCACTTATTGATGAAGCCAGTGACTGATGTGGTGTACTCCTCAATGCCATCGGAGGAATCCCGGAACATATTCCAGTCTGTGCTAGCAAAACAGTCCTGTAGCTTAGTATTTGCTTCATCTGACCACTTTTTTATTAACCGAGTCACTGGTGCTTCCTGCTTTAGTTTTTGCTTGTAAGCAGGAATCAGGAGGATAGAATTATGGTCAGATTTGCCAAATGGAGGTCGAGGGAGAGCTTTGTACGCGTCTCTGTGTGTGGAGTAAAGGTGGGTTAGAGTTTCTTTCCCTCTGGTTACACATTCAACATGCGGGTAGAAATGAGGTAAAACAGATTGAAGTTTCTCTGCATTGAAGTCCCAGACACTAGGAGCGCCGCCTCTGGATGAGAGTTTTCCTGTTTGCTTATGGCCGTATACAGTTCATTGAGCGCAGTCTTAGTGTCAGCATCGGTTTATGGTGATATATAGACAGCTACGAAGAATATAGATGAAAACTGTCTTGGTAGATAGTGTGGTCTACAGTACAACCACACACCTAGAGACTGCTATCAGTATCCTAGTATACCCCACACACCTAGAGACTGCTATCAGTATCCTAGTATTCCCCACACCTAGAGACTGCTATCAGTATCCTAGTATACCCCCCACACCTAGAGACTGCTATCAGTATCCTAGTATACCCCCCACACCTAGAGACTGCTATCAGTATCCTAGTATACCACACACCTAGAGACTGCTATCAGTATCCTAGTATACCACACACCTAGAGACTGCTATCAGTATCCTAGTATACCCCACACACCTAGAGACTGCTATCAGTATCCTAGTATTCCCCCCACACCTAGAGACTGCTATCAGTATCCTAGTATACCCCCCACACCTAGAGACTGCTATCAGTATCCTAGTATACCCCCCACACCTAGAGACTGCTATCAGTATCCTAGTATACCCCCCACACCTAGATACTGCTATCAGTATCCTAGTATTCCCCACACCTAGAGACTGCTATCAGTATCCTAGTATACCCCCCACACCTAGAGACTGCTATCAGTATCCTAGTATACCCCCCACACCTAGAGACTGCTATCAGTATCCTAGTATACCCCACACCTAGATACTGCTATCAGTATCCTAGTATTCCCCACACCTAGAGACTGCTATCAGTATCCTAGTATTCCCCACACCTAGAGACTGCTATCAGTATCCTAGTATACCCCACACCTAGAGACTGCTATCAGTATCCTAGTATACCCCCCACACCTAGAGACTGCTATCAGTATCCTAGTATACCACACACCTAGAGACTGCTATCAGTATCCTAGTATACCCCCCACACCTAGAGACTGCTATCAGTATCCCAGTATACCCCCCACACATAGAGACTGCTATCAGTATCCTAGTATTCCCCACACCTAGAGACTGCTATCAGTATCCTAGTATACCACACACCTAGAGACTGCTATCAGTATCCTAGTATACCCCCCACACCTAGAGACTACTATCAGTATCCTAGTATACCCCCCACACCTAGAGACTGCTATCAGTATCCTAGTATTCCCCACACCTAGATACTGCTATCAGTATCCTAGTATACCCCCCACACCTAGAGACTGCTATCAGTATCCTAGTATTCCCCACACCTAGAGACTGCTATCAGTATCCTAGTATTCCCCACACCTAGAGACTGCTATCAGTATCCTAGTATACCACACACCTAGAGACTGCTATCAGTATCCTAGTATACCCCCCACACCTAGAGACTACTATCAGTATCCTAGTATACCCCCCACACCTAGAGACTGCTATCAGTATCCTAGTATACCCCCCACACCTAGAGACTGCTATCAGTATCCTAGTATACCCCCCACACCTAGAGACTGCTATCAGTATCCTAGTATTCCCCACACCTAGAGACTGCTATCAGTATCCTAGTATTCCCCACACCTAGATACTGCTATCAGTATCCTAGTATTCCCCACACCTAGAGACTGCTATCAGTATCCTAGTATACCCCCCACCTAGAGACTGCTATCAGTATCCCAGTATTCCCCACACCTAGAGACTGCTATCAGTATCCTAGTATTCCCCACACCTAGAGACTGCTATCAGTATCCTAGTATACCCCCCACACCTAGAGACTGCTATCAGTATCCTAGTATTCCCCACACCTAGAGACTGCTATCAGTATCCTAGTATTCCCCACACCTAGAGACTGCTATCAGTATCCTAGTATTCCCCACACCTAGATACTGCTATCAGTATCCTAGTATTCCCCACACCTAGAGACTGCTATCAGTATCCTAGTATACCCCCCACACCTAGAGACTGCTATCAGTATCCTAGTATACCACACACCTAGATACTGCTATCAGTATCCCAGTATTCCCCACACCTAGAGACTGCTATCAGTATCCTAGTATTCCCCACACCTAGATACTGCTATCAGTATCCTAGTATTCCCCACACCTAGAGACTGCTATCAGTATCCTAGTATACCCCCCACACCTAGAGACTGCTATCAGTATCCTAGTATTCCCCACACCTAGAGACTGCTATCAGTATCCTAGTATTCCCCACACCTAGAGACTGCTATCAGTATCCTAGTATTCCCCACACCTAGAGACTGCTATCAGTATCCTAGTATTCCCCACACCTAGAGACCTCTATCAGTATCCTAGTTTATGCTTCAACATGCACTTTACAGTATTCCCTGTAGTGCTGTTTGTATAGCTCCATGGCTAAGTGTTATAGTCAGTCTTTGACGTGTTGGTGTTCTATCGAGCTGTAAAACTCTTGTTTAATAATGCAATTAGTCTGCTAAATACATATCTAGTAGACCAACAGAATAACCGTCCCAAATGGCACCCTATTCCCTTTATAGGGCACTATTTTCGACCATCGTCCTCTAAGCCCCTAATAGGGCCCTATGGACTAACAGAGAATGTTTCTCAAATGGCACCCTATTCCCTATATAGTGCACTACTTTAGACCAGAGCTACAGTATATAGAATTATAAGGAAGTGCACTATATAGGGAATAGGGTGCCATAGGACTCTGGTCTAAAGTAGTGCACTATATAGGGAATAGGGTGCCATAGGGCTCTGGTCTATAGTAGTGCACTATATAGGGAATAGAGTGCCATAGGGCTCTGGTCTAAAGTAGTGCACTATATAGGGAATAGGGTGCCATAGGACCCTGGTCTAAAGTAGTGCACTATATAGGGAATAGGGTGCCATAGGACTCTGGTCTAAAGTAGTGCACTATATAGGGAATAGGGTGCCATTTTTTTGTATAATTATTTTATTGTATCAGGATCCTCATTAGTAAGACATTAGTCTATATAATATATAAGACATTAGTCTATATAATATATAAGACATTAGTCTATATAATCTATAAGACATTAGTCTATATAATCTATAAGACATTAGTCTATATAATCTATAAAACATTAGTTTTACTAATCTTACTGGGGTCTGACACATAATGAAAAATACCTTACAGACAAAAGACTTACATACAATTTACATACATTTAAAAACATTCACATATAGTGTCAATCAGTTACAGATACATGTCAGTACATACACACAACATGATGGTACATACACACAACATGATGGTACATACACACAACATGATGGTACATACACACAACATGATGGTACATACACACAACATGATGGTACATACACACAACATGTCTGTACATACACACAACATGATGGTACATACACACAACATGATGGTACATACACACAACATGTCGGTACATACACACAACATGATGGTACATACAACATGATGGTACATACACACAACATGATGGTACATACACACAACATGATGGTACATACACACAACATGATGGTACATACACACAACATGATGGTACATACACACAACATGTCTGTACATACACACAACATGATGGTACATACACACAACATGATGGTACATACACACAACATGTCGGTACATACACACAACATGATGGTACATACACACAACATGATGGTACATACACACAACATGTCGGTACATACACACAACATGATGGTACATACAACATGATGGTACATACACACAACATGTCGGTACATACACACAACATGATGGTACATACAACATGATGGTACATACACACAACATGATGGTACATTGGTACATACACACAACATGATGGTACATACACACAACATGATGGTACATACACACAACATGTCTGTACATACACACAACATGATGGTACATACACACAACATGATGGTACATACACACAACATGTCGGTACATACACACAACATGATGGTACATACAACATGATGGTACATACACACAATATGATGGTACATACACACAACATGATGGTACATACACACAACATGATGGTACATACACACAACATGTCTGTACATACACACAACATGATGGTACATACACACAACATGATGGTACATACACACAACATGTCGGTACATACACACAACATGATGGTACATACACACAACATGATGGTACATACACACAACATGATGGTACATACACACAACATGATGGTACATACACACAACATGTCGGTACATACACACAACATGATGGTACATACAACATGATGGTACATACACACAATATGATGGTACATACACACAACATGATGGTACATACACACAACATGATGGTACATACACACAACATGTCTGTACATACACACAACATGATGGTACATACACACAACATGATGGTACATACACACAACATGTCGGTACATACACACAACATGATGGTACATACACACAACATGTCTGTACATACACACAACATGATGGTACATACACACAACATGATGGTACATACACACAACATGGGAACTCGGCTTGATAACATAACAGAACCCATTCAACTATAACTGCTTCCAATAGATACTGACCCCATTCCGTCAGTAGAGGATACCTGGTTACTCATTAAAAGTGCTGTCCTCACCATCTTAAATATGCATGCCCCGTTCAAAGAATTTTGAACTAGGAACAGATATAGTCCTTGGTTCACTCCAGACCTGATTGCCCTTGACCAGCACAAAAACATCCTGTGGCGTACCGCATTAGCATCGAATAGCCCCCGCGATATGCAACTTATCAGGGAAGTTAGGAACCAATATATACAGGCAGTTAGGACAGAAATGTGCATCCAAAAAGTTATTGGACACTTTAAAGTCCATGGAGAATAAGAGCACCTCCTTCCAGTTGCCCACTGCACTGAGGCTAGGAAGCAGTGTCGCCACCTATAAATCTACGATAGCCGAGAATTTCAATAAGCATTTTTCTACGGCTGGCCATGCTTTCCACCTGGCTACCCCAACCCCGGTCAACAGCTTCTCACACCCACAGCAACTTGCCCAAGCCCCCCCCCCCCCATTTCTCCTTCACCCAAATCCAGATAGCTGATGTTCTGAAAGAGCTGCAATATCTAGACCCCTACAAATCATCTGGGCTAGACAATCTGGACCCTCTCTTTCTAAAATTATCCGCCGCAATTGTTGCAACCCCTATTACTAGATTGTTCAACCTCTCTTTCGTATCGTCTGAGATCCCCAAAGATTGGAAAGCTGCCGCGGTCATCCCCCTCTTCAAAGGGGGAGACACTCTTGACCCAAACTGTTACAGATCTATATCTATCCTACCCTGCTTTTCTAAGGTATTCGAAAGCCAAGTAAGCAAACAGATCACCGACCATTTCGAATCCCACCTTACCTTCTCCGCTATGCAATCTGGTTTCCGAGCTGGTCATGGGTGCACCTCAGCCACGCTCAAGGTCCTAAACGATATCATAACCGCCATCGACAAAAGACAATACTGTGCAGCCGTATTCATCGACCTGGCCAAGGCTTTCGACTCTGTCAATCACCACATTCTTATCAGCAGACTCAACAGCCTTGGTTTCTCAAATGACTGCCTCGCCTGGTTCACCAACTAATTCTCCGATAGAGTTCAGAGTGTCAAGTCGGAGGGCCTGTAGTCCGGACCTCTGGCAGTCTCTATGGGGGTGCCACAGGGTTCAATTCTCGGGCCCACTCTTTTCTCTGTATACGTCAATGAGGTCGCTCTTGCTGCTGGTGATTCTCAGATCCACCTCGACGCAGACGACACCATTCTGTATACTTCTGGCCCTTCTTTGGACACTGTGTTAACAACCCTCCAGACGAGCTTCAATACCATTCAACTCTCCTTCCGTGGCCTCCAACTGCTCTTAAATTCAAATAAAACTAAATGCATGCTCTTCAACCGATCACTGCCTGCACCTGCCTGCCTGTCCAGCATCACTACTCTGGACGGTTCTGACTTAGAATATGTGGACAACTACAAATACCTAGGTGTCTGGTTAGACTGTAAACTCTCCTTCCAGACTCATATTAAGCATCTCCAATCCAAAATTAATATCTAGAATCGGCTTCCTATTTCGCAACAAAGCATCCTTCGCTCATGCTACCAAACATGCCCTTGTAAAACAGACTATCCTACCGATCCTTGACTTCGGCGATGTCATTTACAAAATAGCCTCCAACACTCTACTCAGCAAATTGGATGCAGTCTATCACAGTGCCATCCGTTTTGTCACCAAAGCCCCATATACTACCCACCACTGCGACCTGTATGCTCTTGTTGGCTAACCCTCGCTTCATATTCGTCGCCAAACCCACTGGCTCCAGGTCATCTATAAGTCTTTGCTAGGTAAAGCCCCGCCTTTTCTCAGCTCACTCGTCACCATAGCAGCACCCACCGGTAGCACGCGCTCCAGCAGGTATATTTCACTGGTCACCCCCAAAGCCAATTCCTCCTTTGGCCACCTTTCCTTTCAGTTCTCTGCTGCAAAAGAATGGAACAAATTGCAAAAATCACTGAAGCTGGAGACTAATATCTCCGTCACTAAGTTTAAGCATCAGCTGTCAGAGCAGCTCACAGATCATTGCACCTTTACATAGCCCATCTGTAAATAGCCCATCCAACTACCTCATCCCCATATTGTTATTTATTTTATTTATATATTCTTTTGCTCCTTTGCACCCCAGTATCTCTACTTGCACTTTCATCTTCTGCACATCTATCACTCCAGTGTTTATTTGCTAAATTGTAATTATTTCGTCACTATGGCCTATTTATTGCCTTACCTCCCTAATCATACTTCATTTTCACACACTGTATATAGACTTTTCTATTGTGTTATTGACTGTATGCTTGTTTATTCCATGTGTAACTCTGTGTTGTTGTTTGTGTCGCACTGCTTTGCTTTATCTTGGCCAGGTTGCAGTTGTAAATGAGAACTTGTTCTGAACTTGCCTACCTTGTTAAGTAAATAATACAGCATATGTACAACAGCATAGAGACGACAGCATACAGATGACAGCATAGAGGCGACGGCATACAGATGACAGCATAAAGATGACAGCATAAAGATGACAGCATACAGACGACAGCATACAGACGCACACAGACGACAGCATACAAACAACAGCATACATGTGATAGCATAAAGATGACAGCATAAAGATGACAGCATAGAGACGACAGCATACAGGCGACAGCATGCAGACAACAGCATAAAGATGACAGCATAGAGACGCGTACAGACGACAGCATGAAGACGACAGCATACAGACGACAGCATAAAGACGACAGCATACAGACGACAGCATACAGATGACAGCATACAGACGACAGCATACAGACGACAGCATACAGACGACAGCATACAGACGACAGCATACAGACGACAGCATACAGACGACAGCATACAGACGACAGCATACATACACACACAGACGGCAATGACATCACCCCTGCCCAGACCCACCTGCTCACGCCCTCATCTCCAACACCCACGTCACTCTGCACCATTTTGTTTCTCTCCACCTGTCAGACAGGACCAGAGGAGCTCCACAGCCTAGTTCGAGGAGAGGAATAGTCTACCCCCTGTCAGACAGGACCAGAGTAGCTCCACGGCCTAGTTCGAGGAGAGGAATAGTCTACCACCTGTCAGACAGGACCAGAGTAGCTCCACAGCCTAGTTTGAGGAGAGGAATAGTCTACCACCTGTCAGACAGGACCAGAGGAGCTCCACAGCCTAGTTTGAGGAGAGGAATAGTCTACCACCTGTCAGACAGGACCAGAGTAGCTCCACAGCCTAGTTTGAGGAGAGGAATAGTCTACCACCTGTCAGACAGGACCATATGAGCTCCACAGCCTAGTTTGAGGAGGGGAATAGTCTACCACCTGTCAGACAGGACCAGAGGAGCTCCACAGCCTAGTTTGAGGAGAGGAATAGTCTACCACCTGTCAGACAGGACCAGAGTAGCTCCACAGCCTAGTTTGAGGAGAGGAATAGTCTACCACCTGTCAGACAGGACCAGAGTAGTTCCTCAAAAAGCCTGTAGGCTACTGGCTCTCTGCAAGATTTTGTATATCTTACCTATCATATGAACATCCTTTTCTAACGCAAATAAGATTCCCTCTAGATTACTCTGTAAGTCCAAAAGATTTCAAATATATATTTTGTGATATGAAACTTTTAAGTTGCATGATTTTGAAAATATCTACATTGGTCAGTCCAAAATTGATTTTTTTTTCCTATTACGGCTTCATTTACGGTTTCTATGCCTTTAGTTCTCCATGTGGATCAATTTATCAGTGAATTCTGAAAAGCTATCCAAGGATTGTTTCATAGGGTTCTGTTTTTGTAGGAAGGGATATTGGTTCTTGTAGAATCCATCTTATTATCTTCTGTATTGTTATGGTGTTCTCAACTATGAAGTTGAAAATGTTCCTAGCTTTATCCTTTGAAAATAGAATTGTGAAAAGATTCTGGGGGTGAGCATGCACATCTTCAAAATGTACCCCATTGTTCCTCGTTAGTGCATTTAATAATATGTCTCAAGTAAAAGACTTGAGTGGCGTATTGATACAATTCTAAGTCTGGAATGTTAAAACCACCCCCACCCAATTCTATAAGTTTTATAAAGTTTTTTTTTTAAAGAATTTCTTCAGTGAAGTAATTGGGATAAAAACTTTGGCAGCCATGCCATTCTGAAGAGGTTTATTCTACCTGTAAGATTTATGAGAAGATTATTCCATTTAATTTGATCTGCTTTCATATTGTTGAGTAATAGAATAAAGTTCTCATTATATATATATATATATATATGTTGTTTGTCGTAACTTATTAAGCATCCTAATTATTTAATATTTTTTGTGGTCCACTTAAATGATTGCTGTAGATCATGAGTTATTGTTTTTTTGTTTTCCCTATTGCCATAAACTCGCTCACCGAATCAGTATTTACATCAATGTTGTTGCCCGACGCTATCCGGATTATATCCCAGTCCGCGTGATAGAAGCAATCTTGAAGCGTGGAATCAGATTGTTCGGACCAGCGTTGAACAGAACTGAGCACGGGCGTTTCCTGTTTTAGTTTCTGTCTATAGGCTGGGAGCATCAAAATGGAGTCGTGGTCAGATTTGCCGAAAGGAGGGCGAGGGAGGGCTTTGTATGCGTCACGGAAGTTAGAGTAACAATGATCCAGGGTTTTTCCAGCCCGGGTCGCGCATTCGATATGCTGATAACATTTTGTGAGCCTTGGTTTCAGATTAGCCATGTTAAAATCCGCAGCTACAACAAATGCAGCCTCAGGATATGTGTTTTCCAGTTTGCATAGAGTCAAATGAAGTTCTTTCAGGGCCATCGAGGTGTCTGCTTGGGGGGGGATGTACACGACTGGGATTATAATCGAAGAGAACTCTGTTGGTATATAATGCGGTCGGCATTTGATTGTAAGGAATTCTTAGTCAGGTGAACAAAAGGACTTGAGTTCCTGTATGTTGTTATGGTCACACCACATCTTGTTAATCATAAGGCATAAGGCATACACCCCAGCCCTTCTTCTTACCAGAGAGATGTTTGTTTCTGTCGGCGCGATGCGTGAAGAAACCAGGTGGCTGTACCGACTCTGATAACGTATCCCAAGTGAGCCATGTTTCCGTGAAACAGAGAATGTTACAATCTCTGATGTCTCTCTGGAAGGCAACCCTCGCTCGGATTTCATCTACCTTGTTGTCAAGAGACTGGACATTGGCGAGTAGTATACTTGGGAGCGGTGGGCGATGTGCCCGTCTGCGGAGCCTGACCAGAAGACCGCTCCGTCTGCCCTTTCTGCGACGCCGTTGTTTTGGGTCGCCGGCTGGGATCTGATCCATTGTCCTGGGTGGTGGGCCAAACAGAGGATCCGCTTCGGGAAAGTCGTATTCCTGGTCGTAATGTTGGTGAGTTGACATTGCTCTTATATCCAATAGTTCCTCCCGACTGTATGAAATAAGACTTAAGATTTCCTGGGGTAACAGTGTAAGAAATAATACATAAAAAAAAAAAATACTGCATAAGAACACGAAGTGAGGCGGCCATCTTTGTCGGCGCCGGATGTTACCAAGCAATGCATACTGGAGAATGATCCGATATCACTATGTCATTGAGGGAAAAATTATTTTGTAGTTGGGAATAGTAATATCCAGGTATCCTGTACATTTTTTATAAAGATTCATAATTCTTTCATTGGAGGCTCCTTGATTTTGCCTTTTTTTAGTGGTGCTTCTCTCAATCTTATCGAATGTATGATTTAGGTCGGAGGCCTACACCTCTGTTGTTATTACAGTAGGTGGCAGCAAAGGCCTCTCCAACCCAGCTCTTTTTTAAATGTTCAGTTTCTCCTTTTATGAAATGCAACTCTTGCAAGAAAACCACATATGCTGACAATCTATTTAATCTTGTCTGGTTGGTCTAGCATTGAAGAACACATTTTAGCAGACATATGAGGGTGGTGGACATTCCATAGAATGGGAGAGTCATAGTATGTATTTATTACATATATAGAACGTGTGAGCATGTAGGCTGAGTTTTAACAGAGAACACACAAAACATAATAACATAAAGCAAAGTATTTTGTTGTACTTTGAGGTGCTATTCATTAGGCTTTTAAACTCCAACTCTTCTCCTAATGAACAAGAATCTCTCCTTTTGAATCTCTCACAATACATGTGTTCCATGTTTCTTGTTCACCGGAAAATATGTATGCAATATATTATATACAGTATCTCTGACCTGGGATTTGAAGCATCGCTACTTAGCATGTATGGGATCCATAGTGACAGTACCTTAAGTCACGGTAACGGGGCCAAGACCAAGATCTACAACCAAGACCAAGACCAAGATCTACAACCAAGACCAAGATCTACGACCAAGACCAAGATCTACAATCAATACCAAGATCTACAACCAAGACCAAGATCTACAATCAATACCAAGATCTACAACCAAGACCAAGACCAAGACCAAGATCTACAACCAAGACCAAGACCAAGACCAAGACCAAGATCTACAACCAAGACCAAGATCTACGACCAAGACCAAGATCTACAAACAAGACCAAGATCTACAATCAATACCAAGATCTACAACCAAGACCAAGATCCTCAACCAAGACCAAGATCTACAACCAAGACCAAGATCTACAATCAATACCAAGATCTACGACCAAGACCAAGATCCTCAACCAAGACCAAGATCTACAACCAAGACCAAGACCAAGATCTACAACCAAGACCAAGATATATGACCAAGACCAAGATCTACAATCAATACCAAGATCTACGACCAAGACCAAGATCTACAAACAAGACCAAGATCTACAATCAATACCAAGATCTACAACCAAGACCAAGATCTACGACCAAGACCAAGATCTCCGACCAAGACCAATATCTACTGTACGACCAAGATCTACGACCAAGACCAAGATCTACAACCAAGACCAAGATCTACAACCAAGACCAAGATCTACTGTATGACCAAGATCTACAACCAAGACCCAGATCTACAACCAAGCTCTATGACCAAGACCAAGATCTATGACCAGATCAAGATCTACGACAAGACCAAAATCTATGACCAAGATCTACGACCAATACCAAGATCTACTGTACAACCAAGACCAAGATCTACGACCAAGATCTACAACTAAGACCAAGATCTATGACCAAGTTGCAAGAGGAGCAAATCAAAGAGGAGAGGAGATTCAGCTTGGAGGAAAGGAAGTTGATTTAAAAAAAAGTTTGGGCCTTGCCAATTGAGAGCTGGGATATAAACACTTGAAGCAAATCACTTCAATATTCAGATCCACCAAAACCACACAGCAGAAGCACTCTGACGCATTCACGCACGAACACATGCACATGCACATACACACTCATGCACATACACACACACACACATATATGCATCACCCCTCTCGGTGTCCTTCTCGACTGGAGTATGGAGTTGGCTAATGTGAAGTGATGTTTTATTATTTTTGAGAAGGCAGCGCTAAAACTAATCCTGTGGTTTATGAAGCCCTCTATATACGGCTCTGCTGAGACACACACACACACACACAAACACACAAACACAAACAAACACACACACAGACACTCACTCTGCTGTGACAGGTTGTATGTCCTTCCCGTCCAGGTTGTATAATTTCATAACTGCTGTTTGCCACAGTGTTACACATCACTTCTCTCCTCTCCTCTGTGGAGGGGTGGAGAGAGGCATGGAGAGAAGGATGGAGGGATGGAGGGGTGGAGAGGAAGATGAAGAGAGAGATGGAGGGGTGTAGAGAGGGATGGATAAAGTGATGACAGGTTGAAGGAGTGGAGAGGGGAGAAGGGGATGAAGTATTTATGAGGGCCAGACATACCAGAGTAGTAAATGTCTGTCCTTGGAAACAAGACACTGAGTAGGGACTGAGATCTTTGTTACTCAATCCTACAATTTCCTGCAGATAGTGTTTTCACATTCCTTCAGCATCCTGTGAGAACCGAGAAACCTGGTAACATTCTAGAGAACCTAGAACCCTGGCAACATTCTAGAGAACCTAGAACCCTGGAAACATTCTAGAGAACCTAGAACCCTGGTAAGATTCTAGTGAACCTAGGACCCTGATAACATTCTAGAGAACCTAGAAAACTGACAGCGTTCTACAGAACCTAGAACCCTGGTAACATCCTATAGAATGTAGGACACTGGTAACTTTCTAGAGAACCTAGAACCCTGATATCATTCTAGAGCTCGCAGATACAGTGCGGGTATGAAATTATTATGGACAAAAGAGCACAATCATTTTTATTTGTCAAACGGACAGCCAAACATCAAAGATCATGTCATCAGAATAAGACCCTCGATATTTATTGGAAAGGAGCATCAAGGTCACCGTGACCTTTCACCCCCCCCCCGTGAAGTTCATCAGAAGTAATTTAATCTGTAACCTAATAAACTGCATGTTTTCCCTGAGTCATGCTGAGGACCACACAACATATCATCGCATGACTCCAAGCTTACTTCAATATGATGGTTATTATTTGTGCATAAAAGTGTTTCCACCAACATTTCTCGCATAATACATTTTACAGACACAAAAAGATCCCAGCTTGTCTAGCATATTTTGTTTTGTAAGTTTACGGACAAATTTTCTGTTTTCATCAGTACTGTCGTGACATTTTTTTTTTAATCTGATATGTACTTTACGCGCATGAAAAGATTGGATGGAAACCAGGTTAGTGCTGCAGTCCCCCCTCCCCCAATAGCAAGCAATGTAATAGCTGGCAATGCAATGCAAGCCCTGGGCGGCATGCCAAATGCCCATAGCTGCTGACGGAAGAGCAGTAGTTAACAGAACAGCTTGTTTTGAACAATATATTTTTGAAAGAGTCAAATGTACACAAATGAACCACACTTTTATGGAAATGTTACATAATCCTTGAATTGTATAATATACAGTACCAGTCAAAAGTTTGGACACATCTACTCATTCAAGGGTTTTTTCTTAATTTTTTTTTACTATTTTCTACATTGTAGAATAATAGTGAAGACATCAGAACTATGAAATAACACATATGGAATCATGTAGTAACCAAAAAAAGTGTTAAACAAATCAAAATATATTTTATATTTGAGATTCTTCAAAGTAGCCACCCTTTGCCTTGATGACAGCTTTGCACACTCTTGGCATTCTCTCAACCAGTTTAACCTGGAATGCTTTTCCAACAGTCTTGAAGGAGTTTACACATATGCTGAGCACTTGTTGGTGACTTTTCCTTCACTCTGCGGTCCAACTCATCCCAGACCATCTCAATTGGGTTGAGATTGGGTGATTGTGGAGGCCAGATCATCTGATGCAGGACTCCATCACTCTCCTTCTTGGTCAAATAGCCCTTACACAGCCTGGAGGTGTGTTGGGTCATTGTCCTGTTGAAAAACAAATGATAGTCCAACTAAGCACAATACTGTAGAACCCTGGTAGCATTCTACAGAACCTAGGACACTGAACATTTTTTTGAGAGAACCTAGGACCCTGGCAACATTCGACAGAACCTAGGACCTTGGTAACATTCTACAGAACCTAGAACAATGGCAGCATTTTAGAGGGAACATACTGTAGAACCCTAGTAACATTCTAAAGAACCTAGGACCCTGACAGCATGCTAGAGAACGTAGCAGCCTGGTAGCATTCTAAAGAACATAGGACCCTGGTAGCATTCTAGAGAACCTAGAACCCTGGGAACATCCTAGAGAACCTAGAACTCTGACTGCTTTCTACAGAACCTAGAACCCCGGTAACATTCTAGAGAATCTATGACCCTGGTAACATTGTATGGAGAACCTAGAAACATGACAGCAATCTAGATAACCTAGAACCTTGCTAACATTCTAGAGAATATAGGACCCTGATAGTATGCTATAGAGAACCTAGAACCCTGACAGGATTCTTGAGAACTTTGAACCCTGGTACAATTCTAGATAACTTAGAACCATGTTAACATTCTAGGTAACCTAGCACCTTGGTAACATTCTAAAGAGAACTTAGGACCCTGGTGACATTCTAGACACCCTAAGACCCTGACATCATTCTACAGAACCTAGAACCCTGGTAAAATCCTATAGAACCTAGGACACTGGTAACTTTCTGGAGAACCTAATAACCTGGTAACATTCTAGGGAGAACCTTGGCAGCATTCTAGTGAACTTAGAACTCTGGTAAAAATCCAGAGATATTCTTGAACCCTAACAGCATTCTAGAGAACCTTGAACCATGACAGCATTCTAGAGAACCTATAACCCTGGTAACATCCTAGAGAACCCAGAACCTTGACTGCATTCTACAGAACCTAGGACCCTGGTATCATTCTAAAGAAACTAGAACCCTGGTATCATTCTAGAGCACCTTGGGCCCTGACAGCATTCTACAGAACCTAGAACACTGTGAACATGACAGAGAACCTATAACTGACAGCATTCTAAATAACCTAGGACCCTGGTAACATTCTAGAGAACCTAGAACCTTGATAGTATTCTAGAGAGAACATAGAATCCTGACAGGATTGTTGAGAAGTTTGAACCCTGGTAATATTCTACATAACCTAGCAGCCTGGTAACATTCTAGAGAACCTAGGACCCTGGCACAATTTCAGATAACCTAGCACCCTGGTAACTTTATAAAGAGAACCTAGGACCCTTTTCACATTCTAGAGATAACCTAGGACCCTGGTAACATCCTAGAGAACCTGGAACGCTGACATCTCTTTCTAGATAACCTAGCAGCCTGGTAACATTGTAGAGAACCTAGAACCCTTTCAGCATTCTAGAGACCCTATGAGCCTAGTAACATTCTATAGAAACTAGGACACTGGAAACATTTTAGGGAGAACCTAGAACCTGATAGCATTCTAGAAAGCCTGGGACCCTGGTAAAATTCTAGAAAGAACCTCGCACCCAGTAACATTCTAGAGAAACTAGCATCCTTTTAACATTCTAGAGAACCTAGAACCCTGGCAGCATTCTAGAGAACCTAGAACCTTGGTAACATCTTAGAGAACCTAGAACCCTGGCACCATTCTAGAGAACCTAGAACCCTGGTAATCTTCTAGAGAACCTAGAACCCTGACAGCATACTAGGAAACCTAGGACCCTGCTAACAAAATATAGAGAGAACATAGAACCCTGAAAAAATTATAGATAGAGAACATTGAACCATGGTAACATTCTACAGACAATAAACTGTAGAACCCTGGCAACATTTATAAAATCTAGAACCCTGGTTACATTCTAGAGAACTTTGAACCCTGACAGCATTCTAGAAAACATAGCACCCTGGTAACATTCTAGAGAACCTAGGACCCTGGCAACGTTCTAAAGGTATCATATCACCATACAAACACACAGTATATATTTTTTCTGAATAACATTGCTTGCATTCTGCAACATGTCATGGTAACTTGTCAAAGTTCACCGCCTACAACAGAACACAAACACAATATTCACACACACATCGTGACACATATACCACCCCAGCTCAGTAGCCTCCCGCCCTCAGGCTGCTGTAACCTTTCAGAGCTGAGCACAGCAGAGCAGAGCATGCTGCCCTTTAGAACGGCCATGACCATGATGCTCAAGCGGTCAGCTGAATATTACTTAGTTTGTGTCCCAAATGAAACCCTACTTCCTACATAGTGCACTACTTTTGACCAGAGACCCACAGTATGAGCCCTGGTAGGGCAATGGCCATGTTACGGTGTGGGTGGTTTACTTACTAAGTGATTCAGCTGGGCTGCCATGTTGTTGGGTGGTTAATTTACTGAGGAGCAGAGACAGCCTGCAGCAGGTACACTAGTACTGGAGATACTGACCTTCACATCAGACTGAAGCTAGGACTGTACTGCAGTCAGGTCTCTGTAGCTACTCCTTAAGACCGTCAGGTCTCTGTAGCTACTTCAGACAGTCAGGTCTCAGCCTGGAGCTACTCCTTCAGACAGTCAGGTCTCAAGCTGGAGCTACTCCTTCAGACAGTCAGGTCTCAGCCTGGAGCTACTCCTTCAGACAGTCAGGTCTCTGTAGCTACTCCTTAAGACCGTCAGGTCTCTGTAGCTACTTCAGACAGTCAGGTCTCAGCCTGGAGCTACTCCTTCAGACAGTCAGGTCTCAAGCTGGAGCTACTCCTTCAGACAGTCAGGTCTCAGCCTGGAGCTACTCCTTCAGACAGTCAGGTCTCAGGCTGGAGCTACTCCTTCAGACAGTCAGGTCTCAGGCTGGAGCTACTCCTTCAGACAGTCAGGTCTCAGGCTGGAGCTACTCCTTCAGACAGTCAGGTCTCAGGCTGGAGCTACTCCTTCAGACAGTCAGGTCTCAGTCTGTAGCTACTCCTTCAGACAGTCAGGTCTCAGCCTGTAGCTACTCCTTCAGACAGTCAGGTCTCTGTAGCTACTCCTTCAGACAGTCAGGTCACAGTCTGTAGCTACTCCTTCAGACAGTCAGGTCTCAGCCTGTATCTACTCCTTCAGACAGTCAGGTCTCAGCCTGGAGCTACTCCTTCAGACAGTCAGGTCTCAGTCTGTAGCTACTCCTTCAGACAGTCAGGTCTCAGGCTGTAGCTACTCCTTCAGACAGTCAGGTCTCAGCCTGTAGCTACTCCTTCAGACAGTCAGGTCTCAGCCTGTAGCTACTCCTTCAGACAGTCAGGTCTCTGTAGCTACTCCTTCAGACAGTCAGGTCTCAGTCTGTAGCTACTCCTTCAGACAGTCAGGTCTCAGCCTGGAGCTACTCCTTCAGACAGTCAGGTCTCAGCCTGTAGCTACTTCTTCAGACAGTCAGGTCTCAGCCTGGAGCTACTCCTTCAGACAGTCAGGTCTCAGTCTGCAGCTACTCCTTCAGACAGTCAGGTCTCAGCCTGGAGCTACTCCTTCAGACAGTCAGGTCTCTGTAGCTACTCCTTCAGACAGTCAGGTCTCAGGCTGTAGCTACTCCTT
The DNA here is from genome assembly GCF_965601325.2 of Salmo salar. Taxonomy (NCBI): domain Eukaryota; kingdom Metazoa; phylum Chordata; class Actinopteri; order Salmoniformes; family Salmonidae; genus Salmo; species Salmo salar. Next base: position 121,427,710 of record NC_138301.1, on the reverse strand, counting down.
CAGACAGTCAGGTCTCAGCCTGTAGCTACTCCTTCAGACAGTCAGGTCTCTGTAGCTACTCCTTCAGACAGTCAGGTCTCAGTCTGTAGCTACTCCTTCAGACAGTCAGGTCTCAGCCTGGAGCTACTCCTTCAGACAGTCAGGTCTCAGCCTGTAGCTACTTCTTCAGACAGTCAGGTCTCAGCCTGGAGCTACTCCTTCAGACAGTCAGGTCTCAGTCTGCAGCTACTCCTTCAGACAGTCAGGTCTCAGCCTGGAGCTACTCCTTCAGACAGTCAGGTCTCTGTAGCTACTCCTTCAGACAGTCAGGTCTCAGGCTGTAGCTACTCCTTCAGACAGTCAGGTCTCAGCCTGTAGCTACTCCTTCAGACAGTCAGGTCTCTGTAGCTACTCCTTCAGACAGTCAGGTCTCAGTCTGTAGCTACTCCTTCAGACAGTCAGGTCTCAGCCTGGAGCTACTCCTTCAGACAGTCAGGTCTCAGCCTGTAGCTACTTCTTCAGACAGTCAGGTCTCAGCCTGGAGCTACTCCTTCAGACAGTCAGGTCTCAGTCTGCAGCTACTCCTTCAGACAGTCAGGTCTCAGCCTGGAGCTACTCCTTCAGACAGTCAGGTCTCTGTAGCTACTCCTTCAGACAATCAGGTCTCAGGCTGTAGCTACTCCTTCAGACAGTCAGGTCTCAGCCTGTAGCTACTCCTTCAGACAGTCAGGTCTCTGTAGCTACTCCTTCAGACAGTCAGGTCTCAGTCTGTAGCTACTCCTTCAGACAGTCAGGTCTCAGCCTGGAGCTACTCCTTCAGAAAGTCAGGTCTTAGCCTGGAGCTACTCCTTCAGACAGTCAGGTCTCAGCCTGGAGCTACTCCTTCAGACAGTCAGGTCTCAGTCTGTAGCTACTCCTTCAGATAGTCAGGTCTCAGTCTGGAGCTACTCCTTCAGATAGTCAGGTCTCAGTCTGGAGCTACTCCTTCAGACAGTCAGGTCTCAGTCTGTAGCTACTCCTTCAGACAGTCAGGTCTCAGCCTGGAGCTACTCCTTCAGACAGTCAGGTCTCTGTAGCTACTCCTTCAGACAGTCAGGTCTCAGCCTGGAGCTACTCCTTCAGACAGTCAGGTCTTAGCCTGGAGCTACTCCTTCAGACAGTCAGGTCTCAGCCTGGAGCTACTCCTTCAGACAGTCAGGACTCAAGCTGTAGCTACTCCTTCAGACAGTCAGGTCTCAGCCTGGAGCTACTCCTTCAGACAGTCAGGTCTCAGTCTCTAGCTACTCCTTCAGACAGTCAGGTCTCAGCCTGGAGCTACTTCTTCAGACAGTCAGGTCTCAGCCTGGAGCTACTTCTTCAGACAGTCAGGTCTCAGCCTGGAGCTACTCCTTCAGACAGTCAGGTCTCAGTCTGGAGCTACTCCTTCAGACAGTCAGGTCTCAGTCTCTAGCTACTCCTTCAGACAGTCAGACAGGCATGTAATCTTACTAACATACTACATATTACGTAACATGTTGTTGAGTAGGTATTCTCTTCCCCTCTCCAACACTCCCCTTCCAGTGAAATGCTGTCTTTCCTGTGAAGCTCCCCTTCTCTCGCCATGGTTCTGTTTCAAGGATTCATTACCATGTTAATTAACGACATACTTAGCAATACTGCAGCTTCATATTCAGACATGCTTTGAACAGACACACTCTAACAGATAGAGGTCAGTATTAGATTTACACTCTGACAGACAGATGTCAGTATTAGATTTACACTCTAACAGATAAAGGTCAGTATTAGATTTACACTGACAAACAGAGTTCAGTATTGGATTTACACTCTAACAGATAAAGGTCAGTATTAGATTTACACTGACAAACAGAGGTCAGTATTAGATTTACACTCTAACAGATAAAGGTCAGTATTAGATTTACACTGACAAACAGAGGTCAGTATTGGATTTACACTCTAACAGATAGAGGTCAGTATTAGATGTACACTCTAACAGATAAAGGTCAGTATTAGATTTACACTGACAAACAGAGGTCAGTATTGGATTTACACTCTAACAGATAGAGGTCAGTATTAGATTTACACTCTAACAGATAGAGGTCAGTATTAGATTTACACTCTGACAGATAGAGGTCAGTATTAGATTTACACTCTGACAGATAGAGGTCAGTATTAGATTTACACTCTGACAGATAGAGGTCAGTATTAGATTTACACTCTGACAGATAGAGGTCAGTATTAGATTTACACTCTGACAGATAGAGGTCAGTATTAGATTTACACTCTGACAGATAGAGGTCAGTATTAGATTTACACTCTGACAGATAGAGGTCAGTATTAGATTTACACTCTGACAGATAGAGGTCAGTATTAGATTTACACTCTGACAAACAGAGGTCAGTATTAGATTTACACTCTGACAGATAGAGGTCAGTATTAGATTTACACTCTGACAGATAGAGGTCAGTATTAGATTTACACTCTGACAGATAGAGGTCAGTATTAGATTTACACTCTGACAGATAGAGGTCAGTATTAGATTTACACTCTGACAGATAGAGGTCAGTATTAGATTGACATAATGTATGTGGATGGATACTGGCTCATGCTAACCTCTTCTCTCCTTGTTGGAGTTTAATTCATTTTCCAAAGTGTGCGTGCATGCCTGCTTGCCTGCTTCCCAGCTTGCCTGCCTGCTTGCCTCCCTGCCTGCCTACCTGCCTGCTTGCCTGCCTCCCAGCTTGCCTCCCTGCCTGCCTACCTGCCTGCATGCCTGCCTCTCTGCTTGCCTCCCTGCCTGCCTACCTGCATGCTTGCCTACCTCCCTCCTTGCCTGCCTGCTTGCCTCCCTGCCTGCCTGCCTCCCTGCTTGCTTGGCTGCCTCCCTGCTTGCCTGCCTGCTTGCCTCCCTGCCTGCCTGCCTCCCTGCTTGCTTGGCTGCCTCCCTCCTTGCCTGCCTGCTTGCCTCCCTGCCTGCCTGCCTCCCTGCTTGCTTGGCTGCCTCCCTGCTTGCCTGCCTGCTTGCCTCCCTGCCTGCCTGCCTCCCTGCTTGCCTGCCTGCTTGCCTCCCTGCCTGTCTCCCTGCCTCCCTGCCTGCCTGCCTCCCTGCTTGCCTGCCTGCTTGCCTCCCTGCCTGTCTCCCTGCCTCCCTGCCTGCCTGCCTCCCTGCTTGCCTGCCTGCTTGTCTCCCTGCCTGCTTGTCTCCCTGCTTGCTTGGCTGCTTGTGTCTGTGTGTGTGTTCATCCAAATTCAAACACGCCTGCTGTGTGGGCTAGCTCAGGTTCACGCTGTGAACAAATTGAACCCAAATCCCCAGAGAACCTTGTCTTACCTCTCTATTCAACATCAACACATGAACAAGCAACATCTGCCTCCCAAATGGCCCCCTATTCCCTATATAGTACAATACATTAGACCAGGACCCTTATATAGTGCACTACTTTAGACCAGCGCCCTAAGGGGGCCATTTGGGACACAAACACACAAACAAACATTTAAAGACCAAATGTAATTTCTGATCCGAATAATTGTCATTAATCAGTGAATTACCAAACAGCCACATTCCTGATACTCTATGTTCTCATTTGACACATTTTTACACTGGTCTGACTACAGCTGCTGCCACGTACACACGCACACATTCAGGATGACACTGTAGAGATGGATGCTGCCATCTTACGGGTTCCGGAATATTTTGTGTCGTTTTTTTATCGCGCTGACATTAACTCTTTTATTTACATAATATTTCCTCCCGTAATTTCCTATGACCGAAAAGATCTTCTGGACATCAGAACAGTGAACACTAACCTCGTTTTGGATGAAGATTTTTTTTTTTACGCCAACGAGTCGGCAGCTGTCGATGCACCGCTCAATCCGGACCAGGCCATAAGCCCCGGGGCTCGAAAGATAAAGAGACGGTGCAAGAGAGACAAACGAGCAAACTCTCTGAAGAGACTAAGTCCATGAGTAAATAAACTACCTCTACCCTCCGTTCTATTGGCGAACATACAATCACTGGAGAATAAACTGGATGAGCTCCATTGGAAACTATCCTATCAATCACTGGAGAATAAACTGGATGAGCTCCATTAGAGACTATCCTATCAACGAGACCTGAACAACTGTAATATACTGTTTCTCAGAGTCTGCAAAAAATGACCTCCGTACAGTTGTATGGGTTACCTTAAGATGAGTCCAGTGACACTTGTGGGGGGTCATAAAGCAAAACGGAGAACACCGTCGTGAGAGTCTCCCCTTTCCACAGTAGGGTCATATTAGTTTGTAGTTGAGAGTCTCCCCTTTCCACACTGCGGTCATATTAGTTTGTAGCACAAACAGTTTGGACGCGACAGACAAAAGTTGACACATCAGCATTACCTTCAGACATAGGGCTTGTGGGGTTAAATCAACCCCTTCTCCCTCCTTTCTAAAACATTTTTATTTAACTAAGCAAGTCAGTTAAGAACAAATTCTTATTTAAAATGATGGCCTACCCTGGCCAAACCTGGGCCAATTGTGCAACGCCCTATGGGACTCCCAATAACGGCGGGATGTGATACAGCCTGGATACGAACCAGGGACTGTAGTGACGCCTCTAGCACTGAGATGCAGTTAGCCTTAGACCGCTGCGCCACTCGGGAACTCATTATCATTCAGTTATGCCTAATTTAAATTCAATTGTGAAGTAAGGTGCATAATTATCATCCATACCGTCCATTTGTCATTCATTCAGTGGCCTAGCATCATTTGCTTCACTGGATCGAGTCGAGGATATGTTTTAGCATTATTTTGAAGGCCTACTGCAACATGTACCATGTGTTTGTTTACCCTACAATACATTTGATTAGGAATAGAGATACAGTAAATAAAACAGTCCCATAAAAGCTTCCTTTTTTTTTTTTTTACAAAGTGAAACATAGAAAATAATTGTATCAACCCCCGAGGCTGGCGGTCAAATGATTTGTTGCTGATAAATAGGAATATCACAAACTCATCATTACACTATTGTCTTTCTAAATTAAATCAACCTCTTCAACCTCTTTATCATTCAGTTAGGCCTCATTTAAATTCAATTGTGAAGTAAGGTGCACAATTATCGTCCATTCATCCATTTGTCATTCATTCAGTGAGGAGAGAGAGACACGTTAGAGCCTGGCTGGGTACCAACGTTCTACAGCACATTGTCTTGGAGCCTGGCTGGGTAACAACATCCTACAGCACATTGTATTGGAGCCTGGCTGGGTAACAACATCCTACAGTAAATTGTCTTAGAGCCTGGCTGGGTACCAACGTCCTACAGCACATTGTCTTGGAGCCTGGCTGGGTATCAACATCCTACAGCACATTGTATTGGAGCCTGGCTGGGTAACAACATCCTACAGTAAATTGTATTGGAGCCTGGCTGGGTACCAGTGTCCTACAGCACATTGTCTTGGAGGGCTAAGTTGGGAATAAGTGTGGGGGGAAAAAAACTGGTAAAAAGGGTATAAATATTTTTCTGTTTGTGATTTAAAATTCGGACTAATATGCAGCGTAAAATACAAACATTTAGGAAGAGTCATGAAAAGAGCAGGGCATGACACATTTTTTGGAGGTTAGATTTTGTTTTTACAAAATCAAATGTCAGTGGCCACTGGCCTATGGCAGTTCTAGTGTTAACAAGAGTTGCTGCGTGATCTCTGATTTTAAAGAAGTCTCGAGGTACTGCTCGCCTGAGGTAGAGTTTCTCATGATAAGGTGTAGACCACAGTATTTACCAAGAGAGTATTCATCTGTATTTTTCGTTGGTGTCTATTTATCAACACAAACCGATGCTGGCGCTAAGACGGCGCTCAACGAGCTGTATAGGGTCCAATACTCAAACAAGAAAATGCTCAACCCGAGGTAGTGTTTTTCGTGGTCGGTGGTGTTAATGCAGGGAAACCTTACCTCAATAACTCTTTTTTTTACCAGGATCTGATTTTGCACTGACTATCTCTCACTGACTCCATGCAACCACATAGGACTCTACCCACACACTCACACTTACTGACGCTGACACCTCAATACACACACACACACACACTCACACACACATAACATGCGCCCACATGCATTCTGACACCACACACACAGCAATTCACACACACAGACACACACTTTCATACGCATCACAAACGCTGCTGTTACTGTCTATTATCTATCCTTTACCCCTACCTACAGTATACTGCTGTTACTGTCTATTATCTATCCCCCTACCTACAGTATACTGCTGCTACTGTCTATTATCTATCCTTTACCCCTACCTACAGTATACTGCTGTTACTGTCTATTATCTATCCTTTACCCCTACCTACAGTATACTGCTGCTACTGTCTATTATCTATCCTTTACCCCTACCTGCAGTATACTGCTGCTACTGTCTATTATCTATCCTTTACCTCTACCTACAGTATACTGCTGTTACTGTCTATTATCTATCCTTTACCCCTACCTACAGTATACTGCTGTTACTGTCTATTATCTATCCTTTACCCCTACCTACAGTATACTGCTGTTACTGTCTATTATCTATCCTTTACCCCTACCTACAGTATACTGCTGTTACTGTCTATTATCTATCCGTTACCCCTACCTACAGTATACTGCTGTTACTGTCTATTATCTATCCTTTACCACTACCTACAGTATACTGCCGTTACTGTCTATTATCTATCCTTTACCCCTACCTACAGTATACTGCTGTTACTGTCTATTATCTATCCTTTACCCATACCTACAGTATACTGCTGTTACTGTCTATTATTTATCCTTTACCCCTACCTACAGTATACTGCTGTTACTGTCTATTATCTATCCTTTACCCCTACCTACAGTATACTGCTGTTACAGTCTATTATCTATCCTTTACCCCTACCTACAGTATACTGCTGTTACTGTCTATTATCTATCCTTTACCCCTACCTACAGTATACTGCTGTTACTGTCTACTATCTATCCTTTACCCCTACCTACAGTATACTGCTGTTACTGTCTATTATCTATCCTTTACCCCTACCTACAGTATACTGCTGTTACTGTCTATTATCTATCCTTTACCCCTACCTACAGTATACTGTCTATTATCTATCCTTTACCCCTACCTATATGTACAAATCTAACTCAATTACCTCGTACCCCTGCACATCGATTCTGTACAAATACTCCCTGTATATAGCCATGTTATTACCTGGTACTCCCTGTATATAACCATGTTATTACCTGGTACTTCCTGTATATAGCCATGTTATTACCCGGTACTTCCTGTATATAGCCATGTTGTTACCCGGTACTTCCTGTATATAGTCATGTTATTTACTGATCTAAGACCTAAGAACAGAGACTAGATCTGAGAAACGAATATTTACTGTATATCCTGGCTACATTCCTCTCACCTGATACCCTGCATGCCAGGGTTCTATGTTCTCTAAGAATGACTATCTATAGAATGTTGCTGTGCTAGAACAATGCAAGGGTTCTATGTTCTCTAAGAATGACTATCTATAGAATGTTGCTGTGCTAGAACAATGCCAGGGTTCTATGTTCTCTAAGAATGACTATCTATAGAATGTTGCTGTGCTAGAACAATGCTAGGGTTCTATCTTCTCTAAGAATGACTATCTATAGAATGTTGCTGTGCTAGAACAATGCCAGGGTTCTATCTTCTCTAAGAATGACTATCTATAGAATGTTGCTGTGCTAGAACAATGCCAGGGTTCTATCTTCTCTAAGAATGACTATCTATAGAATGTTGCTGTGCTAGAACAATGCTAGGGTTCTATCTTCTCTAAGAATGACTATCTATAGAATGTTGCTGTGCTAGAACAATGCCAGGGTTCTATCTTCTCTAAGAATGACTATCTATAGAATGTTGCTGTGCTAGAACAATGCTAGGGTTCTATCTTCTCTAAGAATGACTATCTATAGAATGTTGCTGTGCTAGAACAATGCCAGGGTTCTATCTTCTCTAAGAATGACTATCTATAGAATGTTGCTGTGCTAGAACAATGCTAGGGTTCTATCTTCTCTAAGAATGACTATCTATAGAATGTTGCTGTGCTAGAACAATGCCAGGGTTCTATCTTCTCTAAGAATGACTATCTATAGAATGTTGCTGTGCTAGAACAATGCCAGGGTTCTATCTTCTCTAAGAATGACTATCTATAGAATGTTGCTGTGCTAGAACAATGCCAGGGTTCTCCCTAGACTACTGCTAGGTTTCTAGGTTCTCTCTAAAACGAGAATATCTCCTTGGTTCTAGTGGTTTTTTTGTTTTTTTCTTCGTTCTGACCATTATTATGTGCAAAGCAGGAAGAGCAGGTTGTTGTGTTATGGTGATGTAGAGTAGATGTAATATGAACGAAGATCGTAGCGAAACCGTTCTGATTTGTACGGTTACGTTTGTTCTACCTAGAGGCGGTGCGGTGACACTGATTAGACCATGTCAATAGTAGGAAATGGAACAGCCTGTGCCTTTTATTTCATTCACGGTGTGTATCTGCCATCCCGAAGTCAATTAAACTGACTCCACCCACGAGCAGAGAGCAGAGAGGAAGTCAATTAAACTGACCCCACCCACTAGCGATGGCGAGGAAGAGCGAGAGATGGAGAAAGAGAGCGATAGAGGGAGAGAGGATGAGAGAGAGAGAGAGAGAGAGAGAGAGAGAGAGAGAGAGAGAGAGAGAGAGAGAGAACAAGAATTAGAGAAAAAAGTGACAGAGTAATTTCCCTCAGGGAGTGTTTTTGAGGACATGAAGGCAGGAAGAGAGGAGGGAGAGGAGAGGCGAGGCGAGGAGAGGAGATCCTTAGTGATTTTTTTTTTTAATGTGATAACATGTGACAGATGTTAAAGCAACATGTGATACCATGATACTACACATTTGAAATCATTTGATCTCGTGTGAAATAAATGTGGCAACATGGGGATGCAAAAATGTAATCATGTGATACCATGAAACTACACGTGACTACATTTGAATGCTTTTCACGTGTGAAAGTGCAAATAAGATTTTCACATATGAAAGTTTTTCACAGAGGGAAAATGCAATTTCGATTTTAAAATGTGAATCTGCAATTCACGCGTGAGGTGAAAACATGTTATTTTTCTCACGTGAAAAAAATGTGGTGTTAACATGTGAACTCTATATTGAATACATTTGAACGTATGGTTTCACATGTGAACTCTATATTGAATACATTTGAACGTATGGTTTCACATGTGAACTCTATATTGAATACATTTGAACGTATGGTTTCACATGTGAACTCTATATTGAATACATTTGAACGTATGGTTTCACATGTGAACAACTGACCTCAGTCGTGCCTCAACAGTTATTTAACATGTGAAAATTAGATTTTCACGTGTTTTTTTTGTTCTAAGGAAGTAATTAAATGGTATGGGGGTTGAAGGCAGGTGGTACATTGTTCAGCTAAAATAGTTAACATCTTTAATCAATATGACCCTGCCTGGAAGAGGGAGGGAGGGAGGGAGGGAGGGAGGGAGGGAGGGAGGGAGGGAGGGAGGGAGGGAGGGAGGGAGGGAGGGAGGGAGGGAGAAGAGAGAGGGAGGGAAAGAGGGGAAGAGAGGAGAGGAGAGATGGAGAAGAAGAGAGATGGAGGGAAAAAGGGGATGAGAGGAGAGGAGGGATACAAGGAGAAGAGAGAGAGGGGGGAAGAGAGGAGAGGAGAGATGGAGAAGAAGCGAGATGGAGGGAAAAAGGGGATGAGAGGAGGGATGCAGGAAGAAGAGAGAGAGGGGAAGAGAGGAGAGGAGGGATACAAGGAGAAGAGAGAGAGGGGAAGAGAGGAGAGGAGAGATGGAGAAGAAGAGAGATGGAGGGAAAAAGGGGATGAGAGGAGAGGAGGGATACAAGGAGAAGAGAGAGAGGGGGGGAAGAGAGGACAGGAGAGATGGAGAAGAAGAGAGAGGCGTTGAGGTGAGGCGACTCAAGGAGATGAACAGAGGACACACACACACACACTCCTCCCTCCATCCCACAGGAGACCCATTTCTCAGGCACGGATGGCCAGCGGGAAGGGTGTAAGGACCCCTCCACCAGGCAATTAGGAAGAGAGAGGGACAGGGCTAATAGAAGCATCACAGTCACACACACACTAATAGAACTATCTCTATGGACATACACATGCATCTTCTTACACTACACTGACTACACTAACCTTGTCTGGTCAGTGACATAATCACACACACACACACCCCTACCGGCCAACTGACCGACCTATCCAGCTTCCTACCTACCTACCTTCCTTCCTTCCTTCCTTCCTTGGTGTCTGAGGTGGAAAGGACTCAGATCATGAATGTTTCGCTCAGACAACCACGTTGGGCCGTAGTTTCCACTGTTGGTTTTCAGTACACTTCTTGTTTGTTGCTTTATTTATTCTCACAACTCAAGATCAAGATGGGTTGACAAATGAGCAGGTTTTAAGGACAATAGAGAAAGAAGAAGGAGGGAGAACTCGTGAGAGAGGAAAGATGGCAAAGAGAGAACGACGCAAAGAGAGAGATCGCAGGGGGTGAGATAGAGGAGAAAGAGATGGATGAGAAAGAGAGAGAGGAGAAAGAGATGGATGAGAAAGAGAGAGAGAAGAAAAAGGAGGATACAGAGAGAGCGAGAAATATAAAAAAACAGAGAGAAAATATGTGAGTCAGAGAGAGAGAGAGAGAGAGAGAGAGAGATTGAAGAGGGGAGAGGAGAGGAGGATGCAGGCAGTAATTCTGGTGACAGGCCATGCTTCATGCAAAACCTCCATGAATAAAACATTCCTCTTGCAGCCCAGATCCATTTCTCTCCATCTCTTGCTCCTCTCCTCCCTCTATCTCTCTCTCACACGCCATGTTAACCCAGGGAGACCTTAATCAGCACTGTAAATGACCCATGCTCCTTGCCTTACCTCTTTCTCTCTACCACTACCTCCTCATCCCTCACTGCCCATCCCTCTTTCTCTCCTCCGTCTCTCTCCTCACCTCTCTCTCTCCTCTTTCCTTTCCTTCTCTCTTTCCTCCCTCTCTCCCTACCCTCCTCCGTCTCTCTTCCACTTCTCCTCCCTTTCTCTCTCTCTCTCTCTCTCTCTCTCTCTCTCTATTGTGCTCCTCGCCTCACCTCTCTCCCTCCTCATCCCTCACTTTTCATCCCTTTTTTCCCCCCTTTTGCCTGACATCTCCATGTCCTTTGCTTCTCACCCCTATCTCTCATTCCTCTCTCCACTTCAACTCCCTCCCTCCCTCTCTCCCTGCACCCTCCTCCCTCTCTACCCCCACCCTCCTCCTCCCCCCCTCTCTCTCTCCACTTCACCTCCCTCAGTCTGGGTGTCTCAACTGTAAAATTGGCTCATCCCCGTTTCATACATAGACTTCACGGTCAAATAGCTGCATCTTATGCAGGTGAACGTAGAGAGGGGGGAAGAGAGGAGGGAAGAGAGGGGGGAAGAGAGGAGGGAAGAGAGGAGGGAAGAGAGGAGGGAAGAGAGGAGGGAAGAGAGGAGGGAAGAGAGGAGGGAAGAGAGGAGGGAAGAGAGGAGAGAAGACAGGAGGGAAGAGAGGAGGGAAGAGAGGAGGGAAGAGAGGAGAGAAGACAGGAGGGAAGAGAGGAGGGAAGAGAGGAGGGAAGAGAGGAGGGAAGAGAGGAGAGAAGACAGGAGGGAAGAGAGGAGGGAAGAGAGGAGAGAAGAGAGGAGGGAAGAGAGGAGGGAAGAGAGGAGGGAAGAGAGGAGGGAAGAGAGGAGAGAAGACAGGAGGGAAGAGAGGAGGGAAGAGAGGAGGGAAGAGAGGAGAGAAGACAGGAGGGAAGAGAGGAGGGAAGAGAGGGGGAAGAGAGGAGGGAAGAGAGGAGGGAAGAGAGGAGGGAAGAGAGGAGGGAAGAGAGGAGGGAAGAGAGGAGGGAAGAGACGAGGGAAGAGAGGAGGGAAGAGAGGGGGGAGGAGAGAAGAGTGAGACAAAGCACATTGTAAATGGTAATTTCTCTTAACTTCCCATGTGACTCAACGGAAGTGATCTCTACTCGTCGGTCTATGTGTGACTGCAGGTTCAGGCCTCAGCTAGCTAGCCTGGATCCACTGTAAAAAAAATAAAATACAAAAATAAATAAATGTATATAATCATTTCTGGTATCGGCTTGTAGGCCTGGGTACCTGGTATAAAATATGTGGCTGCGTACCAAATGGTACATTATTCCCTATTTAGTGCACTACTTTTGGCCAGAGACTTATGTGCACTCATCAAAAATAGTGCACTAGGAAGTGAATATGGTTCAATTTGGGACTCATCCCAGGACATATGGGTTGTAAATCAACAGGACATATGGGTTGTAAATCAACAGGACATATGGGTTGTAAATCAACAGGACATATGGGTTGTAAATCAACAGGACATATGGGTTGTGACCCATCCCAGGACATATGGGTTGTAAATCAACAGGACATATGGGTTGTAAATCAACAGGACATATGGGTTGTGACCCATCCCAGGACATATGGGTTGTAAATCAACAGGACATATGGGTTGTAAATCAACAGGACATATGGGTTGTAAATCAACAGGACATATGGGTTGTAAATCAACAGGACATATGGGTTGTGACCCATCCCAGGACATATGGGTTGTAAATCAACAGGACATATGGGTTGTAAATCAACAGGACATATGGGTTGTAAATCAACAGGACATATGGGTTGTGCCCCATCCCAGGACATATGGGTTGTAAATCAACAGGACATATGGGTTGTACATCAACAGGACATATGGGTTGTAAATCAACAGGACATATGGGTTGTGAATCAACAGGACATATGGGTTGTAAATGAACAGGACATATGGGTTGTGAATCAACAGGACATATGGGTTGTAAATGAACAGGACATATGGGTTGTATTGAGTAACGCCATGTCCAGGTATTATTTAACTGATCCCATATCAGTGTTGGATTTATACTTTGTTGGGGCAGCAGGATATTTCCCTGTAAATTGACTTTAGTTTCCGACATGGCACTGCAGAAAAGCTTGTAGACAGCTTGTAGCTGAAACCAGATATGAATTGCATTCAAGTGAGTGTTCATTACGATGGTGAGAGTATTGTAGTGTTTGTGTGGTTATGCTGATTGCAGAAGATTGTTTGGCTAAGGACCCTCCTACGAGCACACTTCACTCAGAAGTGTACACGCCAGTCCTAAAAAGTATACACTTCACCCCTCGGATGTGTACTCAGAGGGAACAGAGGGTACTTGTCTTGGAGTAATCACGGCTCTGACGTGGGAAGGTAAAGATCAGAGCTCTGACGTGGGAAGGTATAGGACTAAATAATTACAGATGCTAATATACTAAAATGTTTGGGATACAGTACTTTTAGGGTTGCAAAATACCAGTCACTTTCTCAAAATACCGGTCACTTTTTCTAAATAACCAGGTTTATAAATAACCAGGGTTTATAAATAACCAGGGTTTCTGAATAACCAGGGTTTCTGAATAACCAGGGTTTCTGAATAACCAGGGTTTCTGAATAACCAGGGTCTCTGAATAACCAGGGTTTCTAAATAACCAGGGTTTCTGAATAACCAGGGTCTCTGAATAACCAGGGTTTCTAAATAACCAGGGTTTCTGAATAACCAGGGTTTCTGAATAACCAGGGTTTCTGAATAACCAGGGTTTCTAAATAACCAGGGTTTCTGAATAACCAGGGTCTCTGAATAACCAGGGTCTCTAAATAACCAGGGTCTCTGAATAACCAGGGTTTCTGAATAACCAGGGTTTCTAAATAACCAGGGTTTCTGAATAACCAGGGTTTCTAAATAACCAGGGTTTCTAAATAACCAGGGTTTCTAAATAACCAGGGTTTCTGAATAACCAGGGTTTCTGAATAACCAGGGTTTCTAAATAACCAGGGTTTCTGAATAACCAGGGTTTCTGAATAACCAGGGTTTCTAAATAACCAGGGTTTCTGAATAACCAGGGTTTCTAAATAACCAGGGTTTCTGAATAACCAGGGTTTCTGAATAACCAGGGTTTCTAAATAACCAGGGTTTCTAAATAACCAGGGTTTCTAAATAACCAGTCCCTGTTTCTAAATAACCAGGGTTTCTGAATAACCAGGGTTTCTGAATAACCAGGGTTTCTAAATAACCAGGGTTTCTGAATAACCAGGGTTTCTGAATAACCAGGGTCTCTGAATAACCAGGGTTTCTAAATAACCAGGGTTTCTGAATAACCAGGGTTTCTGAATAACCAGGGTTTCTGAATAACCAGGGTTTCTAAATAACCAGGGTTTCTGAATAACCAGGGTTTCTGAATAACCAGGGTTTCTAAATAACCAGGGTTTCTGAATAACCAGGGTTTCTGAATAACCAGGGTTTCTGAATAACCAGGGTTTCTAAATAACCAGGGTTTCTGAATAACCAGGGTTTCTAAATAACCAGGGTTTCTGAATAACCAGGGTTTCTAAATAACCAGGGTTTCTGAATAACCAGGGTTTCTGAATAACCAGGGTTTCTAAATAACCAGGGTTTCTGAATAACCAGGGTTTCTGAATAACCAGAGTTTCTGAATAACCAGTCCCTGTTTCTGAATAACCAGGGTTTCTAAATAACCAGGGTTTCTGAATAACCAGGGTTTCTGAATAACCAGGGTTTCTGAATAACCAGGGTTTCTAAATAACCAGGGTTTCTGAATAACCAGGGTTTCTGAATAACCAGGGTTTCTGAATAACCAGGGTTTCTAAATAACCAGGGTTTCTGAATAACCAGGGTTTCTAAATAACCAGGGTTTCTGAATAACCAGGGTTTCTAAATAACCAGGGTTTCTGAATAACCAGGGTTTCTAAATAACCAGGGTTTCTGAATAACCAGGGTTTCTGAATAACCAGGGTTTCTAAATAACCAGGGTTTCTAAATAACCAGGGTTTCTGAATAACCAGGGTTTCTAAATAACCAGGGTTTCTAAATAACCAGGGTTTCTGAATAACCAGGGTTTCTAAATAACCAGGGTTTCTGAATAACCAGGGTTTCTAAATAACCAGGGTTTCTGAATAACCAGGGTTTCTGAATAACCAGGGTTTCTGAATAACCAGGGTCTCTGAATAACCAGGTTTCTAGAAATCCTGGTTGGAGGATTGTGGGTCAGGGATATTACACCCAGGAGTTCTGGAAAACCAGGACTGTGTGTGTGCGTGTGTGCGCATGTGTGTGTGTGTGTGCGCATGTGTGTGTGTGTGTGTGCGCATGTGTGCGTGTGTGCGCGCGTGTGTGCGTGTGTGTGAGTGTGTGAGTGCGCGTGTGTGTGTGTGTGTGTGTGTGTGTGTGTGTGTGTGTGTGTGTGTGTGTGTGTGTGTGTGTGAGTGTGCGCATGTGTGTGTGTGTGTGTTTGTGAGTGCGTGTGTGTGTGCGTTTGTGTGAGTGTGTGTTTGTGATTATTTTATTTTATCACACCAAGTACATTTCCATCATATGCTATATAATATTAAATAGTATCTCAGGCTTTCTTTAAATTGTGTATAGAGTCCAAAATGGTGTTACCAGGAAGTGCAATCATATAGATGAATACTGCCATTTGCGTCATTGTTGTTGCATGGTTGGTTAAGGAGATGTAAAGTTGTTGCTCCTCGTTTGTTGGGAAAAGGTCAGTGGAAATTGAAATTGAATGAGCTTAAGCTATATCAGAACGAACACTGACTCTTGAGAACGATCTCTGAAGAACGGTTTGGATAGAAAACAGTTTAGCTGCTGGGAAAACAACAACGCTGTCCCTTTAAAATAACTATTAGATTGGAGCACGGTGGCTCTGACCCAAATATCAAGGATTGTATTAATGGTTAGGCTGTCTTGTACACATTTGCAGCTAAATAGCTGAATTGCAGTATGCAGAGAAAATAAGAAAAATTATCGATAAGATAATGGTTAGCTAGCTGAATTTTTGTTTTTTGGGGGGGTAAGGTATATATTATGATAGCAGCCCAGTTGGGTGGTAGTGAAGGTATATATTTGGATGGCAGCCCAGTTGGGTGATAGTGAAGGTATCTATTCTGATAGCAGCCTAGTTGGGTGATAGTGAAGGTATATATTCTGATAGCAGCCCAGTTGGGTGATAGTGAAGGTATATATTCTGATAGCAGCCCAGTTGGATGATAGTGAAGGTATATATTCTGATAGCAGCCTAGTTGGATGGTAGTGACAGGATTGATGATGGTGGTGGTGGTGGTGATGATGGGAACAAGATCTCGCGGTTTATCCATGTTTCTCCAAACTTCAAATTTCAAAGTGTTTTTTTTATTTATTTTTTTGACACCCTGGGTTGACTCCTTCTGCATAACATCGTTCCGTTTCTCCAAACGTCAAATCCTGAAGTTGAGGGTTTAAGGTCTTGGATAGGGTGAAAACATGACGTTTAAGGCATTCATCCCTTAATGGTTAAAGCTGCAACATGTAAAAAAGTTGATGGTGACCTGACCAAATTTACATAGAAATGTGTGGAATAGATCTGTCATTCTCATTGAAAGAAAGTCTAAGAAAAGGTAGATCTGTTCTGTGTGTGCTATTTTTTTATGCTTCCTGTTCTTAAATTTCGTTTTTGCGTCTTTTACTTTCGGGTTTTTTAGTACACCAGCTTCAAACATCAGAAAATACATAATTTGTGGTTATGGAAAATATATTTCAAAGCAGTTTAGATGTTACAACGATTCTATACACTATACTAGCTTGTTTTTGAAATTACGCAAACTATTAGAAGTTTATCAACCAGGAAATGGCAGAGCGATATCTGTATGGTGGATCTTTAAGTTAAAGGTTAAGGTTTGGGATAGGGTTAAAACAATAAATGAGTGTCTACCACTAGGATTGAACAAGTGACCTTTGGATTCGGAGTCAAACTATTTTTTCCTAGCAAAACCTAAGCGTACTTAATGGCAATATCGCTCATTGTTGCCCCCTGGTGGACAGTTTTGAAGGCATTTCCCCGATGTCCTCAGGACATGGACGTCAATTTTCGAAGCCAATCTTGAGCGATCTGCCTGGATGATGGCGCTGGCTTTCTGGAGCTATGAAGAAAAAAAAAAAAAAAACGTGGAGAAGCCATCCCTTTATCTCCGCCACGGTTTCAGGTGTATGTCAGAACCAACATGTGACGGTGGAGGATGTTGGCTATGAAAATCTTTCAACTGCTTCTCGAATATATCCAATGTGCCACCACTGTTCATTTGCGATGGCTACTTGATGCGAGAGCTCACACCTTAACGGGAAATTCGCCAGCCCAAAGAGAGAGTTATTACTTCAATGTAAAAAAATATATAAAATAAAAAACCAACTGTTGTAACATGTTACCACTTCATAAGGCAGGTTTTCATGTTTTTTAGACTGACCTACAAAAAATTAAAATAAAAACATGAGGTATTTCGTATCAAGTGTGGTATGAGGAGAAAGCCTACAGGGTTTTATGCGACCACAGATAGTCTGTTTGTGGGGAGATTGGATAAAAGCAGTAGGTATGCGCACACATGGAGCGAGGTGAGTGAGGCACTGATGGATCCTCAGCCGCGTCTGGCTCCAGATCTGAAGGCGGGCCTCCACCTTTGGTCCAGACTCAACCCTAAACATGGGAATTGCAAGATGCATACTGTTGATGTTAATGTTGATGATGTTAATGTAGCCAGGTTGCCGTGGCGGGTTGCCGTGGCGGGTTGCCGTGGCGGGGAGCTCAGGGGAGTCGTGAAAGTGGCTGAGCTCCCGGCAGTGATTACAAAGAGCAGCTGACTGAGGTTGATACGCCTGTCTCACAGACAGTGGAGAATGATGTGCCCAGTGTAATTACAGACACTCAGGGTGATGTGCCCAGTGTAATTACAGATACGCAGGGTGATGTGCCCAGTGTAATTACAGACACGCAGGGTGATGTGCCCAGTGTAATTACAGACACGCAGGGTGATGTGCCCAGTGTAGTTACAGACACACAGGGTGATGTGCCCAGTGTAATTACAGACACACAGGGGGATGTGCCCAGTGTAATTACAGACACACAGGGTGATGTGCCCAGTGTAATTACAGACACACAGGGTGATGTGCCCAGTGTAATTACAGACACGCAGGGTGATGTGCCCAGTGTAATTACAGACACGCAGGGTGATGTGCCCAGTGGAATTACAGACACGCAGGGTGATGTGCCCAGTGTAATTACAGACACGCAGGGTGATGTGCCCAGTGTAATTACAGACACGCAGGGTGATGTGCCCAGTGTAATTACAGACACGCAGGGTGATGTGCCCAGTGTAATTACAGACACGCAGGGTGATGTGCCCAGTGTAATTACAGACACGCAGGGTGATGTGCCCAGTGTAATTACAGACACACAGGGTGATGTGCCCAGTGTAATTACAGACACTCAGGGTGATGTGCCCAGTGTAATTACAGACACTCAGGGTGATGTGCCCAGTGTAATTACAGACACACAGGGTGATGTGCCCAGAGTAATTACAGACACACAGGGTGATGTGCCCAGTGTAATTACAGACACACAGGGTGATGTGCCCAGTGTAATTACAGACACTCAGGGTGATGTGCCCAGTGTAATTACAGATACGCAGGGTGATGTGCCCAGTGTAATTACAGATACGCAGGGTGATGTGCCCAGTGTAATTACAGACACGCAGGGTGATGTGCCCAGTGTAGTTACAGACACACAGGGTGATGTGCCCAGTGTAATTACAGACACACAGGGTGATGTGCCCAGTGTAATTACAGACACACAGGGTGATGTGCCCAGTGTAATTACAGACAAACAGGGTGATGTGCCCAGTGTAATTACAGACACGCAGGGTGATGTGCCCAGTGTAATTACAGACACGCAGGGTGATGTGCCCAGAGTAATTACAGACACACAGGGTGATGTGCCCAGTGTAATTACAGACACACAGGGTGATGTGCCCAGTGTAATTACAGACACTCAGGGTGATGTGCCCAGTGTAATTACAGATACGCAGGGTGATGTGCCCAGTGTAATTACAGATACGCAGGGTGATGTGCCCAGTGTAATTACAGACACGCAGGGTGATGTGCCCAGTGTAGTTACAGACACACAGGGTGATGTGCCCAGTGTAATTACAGACACACAGGGTGATGTGCCCAGTGTAATTACAGACACTCAGGGTGATGTGCCCAGTGTAATTACAGACACGCAGGGTGATGTGCCCAGTGTAATTACAGACACGCAGGGTGATGTGCCCAGTGTAATTACAGACACACAGGGTGATGTGCCCAGTGTAATTACAGACAAACAGGGTGATGTGCCCAGTGTAGTTACAGACACACAGGGTGATGTGCCCAGTGTAATTACAGACACACAGGGTGATGTGCCCAGTGGAATTACAGACACGCAGGGTGATGTGCCCAGTGTAATTACAGACACACAGGGTGATGTGCCCAGTGTAATTACAGACACGCAGGGTGATGTGCCCAGTGGAATTACAGACACGCAGGGTGATGTGCCCAGTGTAATTACAGACACACAGGGTGATGTGCCCAGTGTAATTACAGACACACAGGGTGATGTGCCCAGTGGAATTACAGACACGCAGGGTGATGTGCCCAGTGTAATTACAGACACTCAGGGTGATGTGCCCAGTGTTATTACAGACACACATGGGTGATGTGCCCAGTGTAATTACAGACACACAGGGTGATGTGCCCTGTGTAATTACAGACACACAGGGTGATGTGCCCTGTGTAATTACAGACACACAGGGTGATGTGCCCAGTGGATTTACAGACACACAGGGTGATGTGCCCAGTGTAATTACAGACACACAGGGTGATGTGCCCAGTGTAATTACAGACACGCAGGGTGATGTGCCCAGTGGAATTACAGACACGCAGGGTGATGTGCCCAGTGTAATTACAGACACTCAGGGTGATGTGCCCAGTGTAATTACAGACACGCAGGGTGATGTGCCCAGTGGAATTACAGACACGCAGGGTGATGTGCCCAGTGTAATTACAGACACACATGGGTGATGTGCCCAGTGTAATTACAGACACACTGCTGTGCAGCAGCTATCGCCAGGCTGAGCTGACTTTTCTAAATGTTTCTGTGGTGAATTGGGGAGGGATCTCTGGAGTCCTTTGAGAACTCTGTACTACCAATCAGCTGCCAGCAGGCAGTGCTGTCACTACCGCCGAAGAAGAGGGGGACGTATAAGTGTTTCTTTAGAGAGATATAGACATAACTAGAATGTTTGATCAGGACACGGGACTCATTTAGATAGATCAATAAAAAGCTTTTGATAGCATGTGTCATGCCTATCTGTTTAGGACCATGGAAGTGTTTAGCCTGGGTAGTGGGTTTATATCATGGGTCGAGCTACTGTACTGTGAAAGTGGGGGGGGCTGAGACGGCCAGGCTGAGGGAGAGGCTGCAGGGGTGTCCACCCTGGGGTCAGCTCTACTGTTTAGCCATATAACCGCTGCTGTGTAGTTTGAGGCTGTTCTATGTGCAGTGGACGAGGAGAGGGGTTTGGTTCTAACTTTCTCGGTTAAATGAAATAAAGTTTGTATTGTAAATAAAGTTTTGTATTGTAAATTATGTAATAACTATTGGGCCAATAAAGGTATATTTTAAATCTCTCTCTCTCTCTCTTTCTCTCCCTCCCTCTCTTTCCCCCTTCCCTCCCTGCCTACCTTCATACCTCCCTCCCCTCTCCCTCCCTGTCCATCTCTCTCCCTCCCTCTCTCTCTCTCCCTCCCAACTTCTTTCCTTATCCCTCTCCCTTCCTCCCCTCTCCCTCAATCCATCCCCTTCCTCCCCTCTCGTCCTCCCTCCCTCCCCTCTCCCTCAATCCATCCCCTTCCTCCCCTCTTGTCCTCCCTCCCTCCCCCTCCCTCCCTGTGTGTGTGAGCATTAAGCCGCGATTTATCCTGAGACTTTAGTGGTGGTTCTTAGTTAGAGAGGCCCATAGAGGAGCTAATTTACCCCCCAGAGGGGAGCTCAATCCTGGGCTAGTAATTAGGCCTTTCAGCCCGCTTCCTGGAGAGTAGGCTCCATCCAACCTATCTCCTCTGCTTTGTTCTATATGCGGAAATGGGACGGATGTTACACAGTGGAATGCCAACGACCCTCTTCCTCTATAATGTCAGCTTTTAATACATATTCATAATATGGATTTAATGGAGGGAACTTCATTTTGTATTTCTTGAGAGGGAACTTCATTTTGTATTTCCTGAGAGGGAACTTCATTTTGTATTTCCTGAGAGGGAACTTCATTTTGTATTTCCTGAGAGGGAACTTCATTTTGTTGTTGGTGTAGAACACTAAACCATGTAGAACACTAAACCATGTAGAACACTAAACCATGTAGAACACTAAACCATGTAGAACACTAAACCATGGTTGAACACCATGTTGGTGTAGAACATTAAACCATTAAACCATGTAGATCACTAAACCTTGTTGGTGTAGATCACTAAACTATGTAGAACACTAAACTATGTAGAACACTAAACCATGTAGAACACTAAACCATGTCCATTTAAATTTTAGCAGACGCTCTTATCCAGAGCGACTTACTATAGTGAATGCATACATTTCATAATGTTTTTGCCCCGTACTGGTCCCCCGTGGGAATCGAACCCACAACTCTGGTGTTGCGAACACCATGCTCTACCAACTGAGCCACAGTTGTAGAACACTAAACCATGTAGATCACTAAACCATGTAGAACACTAAACCATGTACATCACTAAACCATGTACATCACTAAACCATGTAGAACACTAAACCATGTCCATGTAGAACACTGAACCATGTAGAACACTAAACCATGTAGAACACTAAACCATATACATCACTAAACCATGTAGAACACTAAACCATGTCGATCAGTAAAACATGTAGAACACTAAACCATGTAGAACACTAAACCATGTAGAACACTAAACCATGTCCATGTAGAACACTAAACCATGTAGAACACTAAACCATGTAGAACACTAAACCATATACATCACTAAACCATGTAGAACACTAAACCATGTCGATCAGTAAAACATGTAGAACACTAAACCATGTAGAACACTAAACCATGTCCATGTAGAACACTAAACCATGTAGAACACTAAACCATGTAGATGTAGAACACTAAACTATGTAGATCACTAAACCATGTAGATGTAGAACACTAAACTATGTAGAACACTAAACCATGTAGAACACTAAACCATGTAGAACACTAAACCATATACATCACTAAACCATGTAGAACACTAAACCATGTCGATCACTAAACCATGTAGAACACTAAACCATGTAGATGTAGAACACTAAACTATGTAGAACACTAAACCATGTAGAACACTAAACCATGTCCATTTAAATTTTAGCAGACGCTCTTATCCAGAGCGACTTACTGTAGTGAATGCATACATTTCATAATTGTTTTGCCCCGTACTGGTCCCCCGTGGGAATCGAACCCACAACTCTGGTGTTGCGAACACCATGCTGTACCAACTGAGCCACAGTTGTAGAACACTAAACCATGTAGATCACTAAACCATGTAGAACACTAAACCATGTACATCACTAAACCATGTAGAACACTAAACCATGTCGATCAGTAAAACATGTAGAACACTAAACCATGTAGAACACTAAACCATGTAGAACACTAAACCATGTAGAACACTAAACCATGTCCATGTAGAACACTAAACCATGTAGAACACTAAACCATGTACATCACTAAACCATGTAGAACACTAAACCATGTCGATCAGTAAAACATGTAGAACACTAAACCATGTAGAACACTAAACCATGTAGAACACTAAACCATGTCCATGTAGAACACTAAACCATGTAGAACACTAAACCATGTAGAACACTAAACCATGTAGAACACTAAACCATGTAGAACACTAAACCATGTACAACACTAAACCATGTACAACACTAAACCATGTACAACACTAAACCATGTCCATGTAGAACACTAAACCATGTAGAACACTAAACCATGTAGATGTAGAACACTAAACTATGTAGAACACTAAACCATGTGGATGTAGAACACTAAACCATGTAGAACACTAAACCATGTAGAACACTAAACCATGTAGAACACTGAACCATGTAGAACACTAAACCATGTAGAACACTAAACCATGTAGAACACTAAACCATGTAGAACACTAAACCATGTCCATGTAGAACACTAAACCATGTAGAACACTAAACCATGTAGAACACTAAACCATGTACATCACTAAACCATGTAGAACACTAAACCATGTCGATCAGTAAAACATGTAGAACACTAAACCATGTAGAACACTAAACCATGTAGAACACTAAACCATGTCCATGTAGAACACTAAACCATGTAGAACACTAAACCATGTAGAACACTAAACCATGTCCATGTAGAACACTAAACCATGTAGAACACTAAACCATGTAGATGTAGAACACTAAACTATGTAGAACACTAAACCATGTGGATGTAGAACACTAAACCATGTAGAACACTAAACCATGTAGCACACTAAACCATGTAGAACACTGAACCATGTAGAACACTAAACCATGTAGAACACTAAACCATGTCCATGTAGAACTCTAAACCATGTAGAACACTAAACCATGTAGATGTAGAACACTAAGCCATGTAGAACACTAAACCATGTAGAACACTAAATCATGTAGAACACTAAACCATGTAGATGTAGAACACTAAACCATGTAGAACACTAAACCATGTAGAACCCTAAACCATGTAGAACACTAAACCATGTCGATCAGTAAAACATGTAGAACCCTAAACCATGTAGAACACTAAACCATGTAGAACACTAAACCATGTTGAACACTAAACCATGTAGGCAACAGTATAGAGGATTAGAAGCATTCTATGCAATTACAGGGTATACTGTCTACACATACTGTATACGGAAATCAAAACTTCAACATTGAAGAGGTTTGATGTTGGCACAAAACTACAACCAGCTCTCTTAGATTGGAAGAGCTGTGTTTGTCTTCTGATAGAAAAAAATGTTTACCCATACTAAACCCAATGTCTCTTACACTACAAATGATGTTTTGTTATATTTACCCCTTTCTCTCCCTGTCTTCTCTCCTCTCTCCCCAGGGTCGTCGGGGCAGCACCCCTTGGTCCAGAATCAGACAGTGACAGAGGGTGGGACAGCCAACATGACTTGCAGGGTAGAGTACAACGACCAAACTTCCCTCCAGTGGTCTAACCCTGCACAGCAGACACTGTTCTTCGGAGACAAGAAAGGTAAGAGCAGCGAGATCTCTAAAGATAGACTGCAATATTCCACATTTGTCCAGGTCCCCAAGATGTCAGTATATGCCTTCTTCGTTGCAATTTATTTGTATTTTTTTAAACGAGTACCAAGAACTGGGATTGAACCCGCGATGCTCAGTCAAAATCAACGTTTATCCTAGTGAGACACTATCCACATTTTCATCCATAGTTTTTATGCGAGTTAAGTCAAACCGTATAAAAAAATATTATTACAATTGTGATGGAAATAGGAGGTTTCGTTTAAAATGTGATAAATGCCAACAGATGATCTGTTCGTTGGACATGGTGGGATCTTTTCAAATCAAATCAAACTTTATTTGTCACATGTGCCGAATACAACAGGTGTAGACCTTACTGTGAAATGCTTACTTACTAGCCCTTAACCAACAATGCAGTTCAAGAAGAGTTAAGAAAATATTTACCAAATAAACTAAAGTAAAAAATAATAACAAGTAACACAATAAAATAACATAACGAGGCTATATACAGATGGTTCCGGTACCAAGTCCGGTACCAGTTGGAAACCGTAGTCTGGCTTTTTATGGCGGTTTTGGAGCAGTGGCTTCTTCCTTGCTGAGCAGCCTTTCAGGTTATGTCAAAATAGGACTCGTTTTACTGTGGATATAGATACTTTTGTACCTGTTTCCTCCAGCATCTTCACAAGGTCCTTTGCTGTTGTTCTGGGATTGATTTGCACTTTTCGCACCAAAGTACGTTCATCTCTAGGAGACAGAACGCGTCTCCTTCCTGAGCAGTATGACGGCTGCATGGTCCCATGGTGTTTATACTTGCGTACTATTATTTGTACAGATGAACGTGGTACCTTCAGGCGTTTGGAAATTGCTCCCAAGGAAGAACCAGACTTGTGGAGGTCTTGGCTGATTTCTTTTGCTTTTCTCATGATGTCAAGCAAAGAGACACTTAGTTTGAAGGTAGGCCTTGAAATACATCCACAGGTACACCTCCAATTGACTCAAATGATATCAATTAGCCTATCAGAAGCTTCTAAAGCCATGACATCATTTTCTGGAATTTTCCAAGCTGTTCAAAGGCACATTCAACTTAGTCTATGTAAACTTCTGACCCACTGGACTTGTGATACAGTGAATTATAAGTCAAATAATCTGTCTGTAAACAATTGTTGGAAAAATGTACTTGTGTCATGCACAAAGTAGATGTCCTAACCGACTTGCCAAAACTATAGTTTGTTAACAAGAAATGTGTCGAGTGGTTGAAAAACGAGTTTTAATGACTCCAACCTAAATGTATGTAACCTTCCGACTTCAAATGTATATAAGTAAATAATAATAATATAAATATAGGACAAAACACATCACGACAAGAGAGACAACACAACATAAAGAGAGACCTAAGACAACAACATAGCAAGGCAGCAACACATGACAACACAGCATGGTAGCAACACAACATGACAACAACATGGTAGCAACACAACATGACAACAACATGGTAGCAACACAACATGACAACAACATGGTAGCAGCACGACATAACAACAACATGGTAGCAACACAAAATGACAACAACATGGTAGCAACACGACATGACAACAACATGGTAGCAACACAACATAACAATAACATGGTAGCAACACAACGTGGTAGCAGCACAAAACATGGTACAAACATTATTCGGCACAGACAACAGCACAAAGGGCAAGAAGGTAGAGACAATAACAGTTTGAGTGTTTGTTACAGCTCGTTCCAGTCACTAGCTGCAGCGAACTGAAAAGAGGAGCGACCCAGCCATGTGTGTGCTTTGGAGACCTTTAACAGAATGTGACTGGCAGAACGGGTGTTGTATGTGGAGGATGAGGGCTGCAGTAGGTATCTCAGATAGGGGGGAGGGAGGCCTAAGAGGGTTTTATAAATAAGCGCCGACCAGTGGGTCTTGCGTTGGGTATACAGAGATGACCAGTTTACAGAGGCGTATAGAGTGCAGTGATGTGTCCTATAAGGAGCATTGGTGGGAAATCTGATGGCCGAATGGTAAAGAACATCTAGCCGCTCGAGAGCACCCTTACCTGCCGATCTATAAATGACGTCTCCGTAATCTAGCATGGGTAGGATGGTCATCTGAATCAGGGTTAGTTTGGCAGCTGGGGTGAAAGAGGAGCGATTACGATAGAGGAAACCAAGTCTAGATTTAACTTTAGCCTGCAGCTTTGATATGTGCTGAGAGAAGGACAGTGCATACTCCCAAGTACTTGTATGAGGTGACTACCTCAAGCTCTAAACCCTCAGAGGTAGTAATTACACCTGTGGGAAGAGAGGCATTCTTCTTACCAAACCACATGACATTTGTTTTGGAGGTGTTCAGAACAAGGTTAAGGGTAGAGAAAGCTTGTTGGACACTAAGAAAGCTTTGTTGTAGAGCATTTAACACAGAATCCAGGGAGGGGCCAGCTGAGTATAAGACTGTATCATCTGCATATAAATGCCTGAGCTATGTTGTTGATGTAAATTGAGAAGAGCGTGGGGCCTAGGGTTGAGCCTTGGGGTACCCCCTTGGTGACAGGCAGTGGCTGAGACAGCAGATTTTCGGACTTTATACACTGCACTCTTTGAGAGAGGTAGTTAGCAAACCAGGCCAAAGACCCCTCAGAGACACCAATTCTCCTTAGCTGGTCCACAAGAATGCAATGGTCTACCGTATCAAAAGCTTTGGCCGAGTCAATAAAAATAGCAGTACAACACTGAATCAAGGGCAATGGTGACATCATTGAGGACCTTTAAGGTTGCAGTGACACATCCATAACCTGAGCGGAAACCAGATTGCATACCCAAGAGAATACTATAGACATCAAGAAAGTGTGGTCTACAGCTTTTCATAAGGTACTCTACCTCAGGCGAGCAATACCTCGAGACTTCATTATATTAGAAGACTTCTTTAACATTAGATGATATGTTTGTGTCGGTAAAATATATTATGTGAGAGATGGCAGTGGAAATGCCTTCATGCTCAATTATTGATCATCGTATCGAAGTACACTGCATGACCAAAAGTATGTGGACACCTGCTCGTCGAACATCTCATTCCAAAATCATGGGCATTAATATGGAGTGTGTCCCCCCTTCTCTGCTATAACAGCCTCCACTCTTCTGGGAAGGCTTTCCACTAGATGTTGGAACATTGCTGCTATAACAGCCTCCACTCTTCTGGGAAGGCTTTCCACTAGATGTTGGAACATTGCTGCTATAACAACCTCCACTCTTCTGGGAAGGTTTTCCACTAGTTGTTGGAACATTGCTGCGGGGGACTTGCTTCCATTCAGCCACAAGAGCATTAGTGAGGTCGGGCACTGATGTTAAGGCAATTAGGCCTGGATAGCAGTCGGCATTCCAAATTATCCCAAAGGTGTTCGATGGGGTTGAGGTCAGGGCTCTGTGCAGGCCAGCCAAGTTCTTCCACACCTTTCTCAACAAAACACATTTGCCATAAATTTGGAAGCACAGAATCGTCTAGAATGTCATTGTATTCTCTAGGGTTAAGATGTCCTTTCACTGGAGGGGACTAGCCAGAACCATAAAAAACAGCCCCAGACCATTATTCCTCCTCCACCAAACTTGACAGTTGGCACTATGCATTGGGGCAGGTAGCGTTCTCCTGGCGTCCGCCAAATCCAGATTTGTCTGCCGGACAGCAAATGGTGAAGCGTGATTCGTCACTCCAGAGAATACATTTCCAAAAGCTCCAGAGTCCAATTGGGGTGCGAGCTTCACATCACTAAGAACTGTTCTTGCGCTGACGTTGCTTCCAGAGGCAGTTTGGAACTCAGTAGTTGCAACCGAGTACAGACGATATTTACACGCTACGCGCTTCAGCACACGGTGGTCCTGTTCTCTGAACTTGTGTAACCTACCACTTCTCAGCTGAGGCATTGTTGCTCCTAGACGTTTCCACTTCACAATAACAACACTTACAGTTGACCGGGGGGCAGCTCTAGCAGGGCAGGAATTTGACGAACTGACTTGTTTGGAAAGGTGGCATCCTATGACGGTGCCACGTTGAAAGTCACTGAGCTCTTCAGTACGGCCCATTCTACTGCCAATGTTTGTCTATGGAGATTGCATGGCTGTGTGCTTGATTGTATACACCAGTCAAATACGGCTGTGGCTGAAATAGCCAAATCCACTCATTTGAAGGGGTATCCACATACTTTTGTATATATAGTGTGACTTGGAGTCACACAATGATAAGGTGTGTGGTCCTGCCACTACAACTCAGGAAAGCTTGCAGTTTATTATGTTACAGATGAAATAAGTGATGATGAACTTCACGGGGGGGGGGGGTGAAAGGTCACGGTGATGAGCTTGATGGTCCTTTACAAGGAATATCGAGCGTCTTATCCTGGTGACATGAGGATCGATGCTTGACTGCCGTTTGACAAAAAAAAAAAAATCCATGATAATCTCATCCTGTAGACTAGTTTCCAGCAATGGCGTGTGGGTAAAATCAAGCCAAGCCAAACTGAAGCTAAATATGATGTGGCTGTCCATGTTTCCGATTTCTCTCTGTGTGTGTGTGTGTGTGTGTGTGTGTGTGTGTGTGTGTGTGTGTGTGTGTGTGTGTGTGTGTGTGTGTGTGTGTGTGTGTGTGTGTGTGTGTGTGTGTGTGTGTGTGTGTGTGTGTGTGTGTGTGTGTGTGTGTGTGTATATGTGTGTGTGCACGGTTTTTGCAAGTACAAAAACATGTTGACTCACACTACTTGTAGAGAAAAGCCAATGCCATCCTCCCATTGTCATGTTGTCTAAACGGTCTATGACTCTGTCATACAGCACACACTTTTAGTTTTGTTGTTGTCCTTGGTTACCTGACTAAAACAGTTGCTCGCTAGCCATAACTTCCTTTCATGGGCAATGTTAGCTAGTTAAACGTTAGGCTTTTACATCTAGTTACATATTGAACTTCCATCCTCAATGTATACATTTATGGTTGGATCAGAATCGCCGTTATAATCATTGGCCAGTACGGAGAATTAAGTAAAACCACAAGTCAAAATCCCTATCTCCATCCATGGCTAATTTAGGAAAGGGACAATTTTAGCTAGCCAGCTATCGGAGGACAACAACACAACGAGATGCAACAATTCAACTTGTTTCTGTCAATGACATATGTTCTCAATGTGATTTGATTGGAGTGAAGCCAAATCCAAATTGGCTTTCCATTACACTTTTTTTTTTGGTTCGCCAGGACCATTCACAGTTGAGCTTGTTCAGTTTAGCTCAACGCTGATTGGCTATTATTTAAAAAAATATATATATTATCAAGGTAGGCCAAAGACTCGCTGGCTTCCCTTGCATTCAATGCTACGGGTGGCAACAATGTAATGCTCTTTTGACCAGACAGCATTAGATAGATGGCCTACACATACAAAGACAGAGTGAGATACATTTAGCCTCTTGCAAATTGAAGGAACATTATGAAACACTGAGAGACGAAAGATAAATAATTTATGATGTATTTTTTTTCTTCATTTTTTTCTTGGTACATTTTTGGAGGGAAACATGCCTTCCTTTGGCATCCTTAATTCCGTGCCACTGCACAGCCTACCCAGACTGTATCTGCAAGCTGTTGGCTAGAGCGCAGGTTCCAAGACAGAGTAGGAAAAAATTAGCTATTTAACACAACATTTTTTTTGGTGACAAAACAATCAGTAGAGTTGAAAATGTGATGAAAACACACAAAAATACATGTTGTGTGCACTATGTCATCAACACTGATTTTTATCTGCAACAAGTCAGTTTGGTGGAAACACACCACTGGTCCGTTCTCTCAGGGTTTTAGACTGGTCCGTTCTCTCAGAGTTTTAGACTGGTCCGTTCTCTCAGGGTTTTAGACTGGTCCGTTCTCTCAGGGATTTAGACTGGTCCGTTCTCTCAGGGTTTTAGACTGGTCCGTTCTCTCAGGGCTTTAGACTGGTCCGTTCTCTCAGGGATTTAGACTGGTCCGTTCTCTCAGGGCTTTAAACTGGTGCGTTCTCTCAGGGTTTTAGACTGGTCCGTTCTCTCAGGGCTTTAAACTGGTCCGTTCTCTCAGGGTTTTAGACTGGTCCGTTCTCTCAGGGTTTTAGACTGGTCCGTTCTCTCAGGGTTTTAGACTGGTGCGTTCTCTCAGGGATTTAGACTGGTCCGTTCTCTCAGGGATTTAGACTGGTCCGTTCTCTCAGGGATTTAGACTGGTGCGTTCTCTCAGGGCTTTAGACTGGTCCGTTCTCTCAGGGCTTTAAACTGGTGCGTTCTCTCAGGGTTTTAGACTGGTCCGTTCTCTCAGGGATTTAAACTGGTCCGTTCTCTCAGGGTTTTAGACTGGTCCGTTCTCTCAGGGTTTTAGACTGGTCCGTTCTCTCAGGGTTTTAGACTGGTGCGTTCTCTCAGGGATTTAGACTGGTCCGTTCTCTCAGGGCTTTAGACTGGTCCGTTCTCTCAGGGATTTAGACTGGTCTGTTCTAGGATTGGAGAGGATTTGAGACAGTAAGAACTCCTGACCATGTGGTTATTACTAAATCCATATAATCACATCAACACAGTATCACACAAACACAGACACTTGCAAGCAGACACACACACACACACACACACACACACACACACACACACACACACACACACACACACACACACACACACACACACACACACACACACACACACACACACACACACACACCTCCATACCGAGGAGAGGCAGGAGAACATTAGCAGTATAATCCGGCATAATTCTCCAGGTGTTTCATTCAGACATAAACTTGGCTCCTCGCTCCATAATTACAATTTTCTCCTCTCCTCCTTCCTCATACACACTGTCCCTCACAGTGTCGCGTTTGTTTACTAGCATCCGTATCTTCTTCCTCTGGCTCCTCTAACTCTTTTGCTTGGCACAGAGTTGTTATGTTGTGCGTTGCATGGTGTTGCTATTGTTGTGTTATCCTTGCCCACCGTGTTGCACTGTGTTGCTGATAATGTGTTTAGTGAATGCACCTCTCCTTGCCCACCGTGTTGCACTGTGTTGCTGATAATGTGTTTCTCTGGTCTATAAACCTGAACACACCCCTTTGTTAGTTATGGTGCATTAGTTATAATACCATAGTTTTAATACATGAGTTATAATACATTAGTTTTAATACATGAGTTATAATACATTAGTTTTAATACATGAGTTATAATACATTAGTTTTAATACATGAGTTATAATACCATAGTTTTAATACATGAGTTATAATACATTAGTTATAATACATGAGTTTTAATACATTAGTTATAATACATTAGTTATAATACATTAGTTATAATACATGAGTTTTAATACATTAGTTATAATACATGAGTTTTAATACATTAGTTTTAATACATGCATTATAATACATTAGTTAAAATAACACATTAGTTATAATACATTCGTTTTAATACATTAGTTATAATACATTAGTTATAGTGCACTAGTTGTAATACATTAGTTATAGTACAGTAGTTATAATACATTAGTTATGTGCATTAGTTGTAATACATTGGTTATAGTGCATTAGTTATAAAACATTAGTTATATTACATTATATATAATACAATAGGTATAGTGCATTAGTTATGTGCATTAGTTATAAAACATTAGTTATAATACAGTAGTTATAATACAGTAGTTATAATACATTAGTTATAGTGCACTAGTTGTAATACATTAGTTATAATAGATTAGTTATAATAGATTAGTTAAAATAACACATTAGTTATAATATATTAGTTATAATACATTAGTTATACTACATTAGTTACAATACATTAGTTATAATACATTAGTTATAATACATTAGTGATAATACATTAGTTATAATACAGTAGTTACAATACATTCGTTATAATACATTAGTTATAATACATTAGTTATGTGCATTAGTTATAATAAATGAGTTATACTACATTAGTTATAATACATTAGGTATGGTGCATTAGTTATAATACACTAGTTATAAGAAATTAGTTATAATACAATAGTTATAATACATGAGTTACTAAACATTAATTCTAATACATTAGTTATGTGGTACATTAGTTATGGTGCATTAGTTAAGGTGCATTAGTTAAGGTGCATTAGTGATATGCATTTGTTATGGTGCATTAGTTATGGTGCATTAGTTATGTGCATTAGCTATGTTGCATTAGTTATGGTACATTAGTTAAGGTGCATTAGTTATGGTGCATTAATTAAGGTGCATTAGTTAAGGTGCATTAGTTAAGGTGCATTAGTTATGGTGCATTAATTAAGGTGCATTAGTTGTGGTGCATTAGTTAAGGTGCATTAGTTATGGTGCATTAGTTATGGTGCATTAGTTGAGGTGCATTAGTTAAGGTGCATTAGTTATGGTGCATTGGTGCACAGATATTACTGTGTGGTGTATTGTCCTCTCCATATCCAGTTGCTCTATGCTTTGCCTGAATAGCTAATTTGTTGCTCTCATGAGCAGAAAGAGAGTTCTCTGATGAGCAGAGAGAGAGTTATCTGATGAGCAGAGAGAGAGTTTTCTCATGAGCAGAGAGAGAGTTATGTGATGAGCAGAGAGAGAGTTATGTGATGAGCAGAGAGAGAGTTCTGTCATGAGCAGAGAGAGAGTTCTGTCATGAGCAGAGAGAGAGTTCTCTGATGAACAGAGAGAGAGTTGTCTCATGAGCAGAGAGAGAGTTCTGTCATGAGCAGAGAGAGAGTTCTGTCATGAGCTGAGAGAGAGTTGTCTCATGAGCAGAGAGAGAGTTGTCACATGAGCAGAGAGAGAGTTCTCTCATGAGCAGAGAGAGAGTTCTCTTATGAGCGGAGAGAGTTGTCTCATGAGCAGAGAGAGAGTTGTCTCACGAGCTGAGAGAGAGACCGAGAACAAGCTGCTTGAAGAGACAAAGGATATATACCTTCAGCTGTACTCGCGCCTGTTTTTTGTGTGTGTAAGTATTTCTGAAATTGTGAGTGTGTACTTGTGTGTGACAAGCACACACACGCACAATCCCTTTCCCAGTAGCCTCCCTGCAGACTTGTTCAATTATCAGTGGTAGATTTGAGAGTTGTGATCGCAGTGCTACCCATGACTACTACACCGTGTACTTATACCTGTGGAGATGATAATGGAGGTGTGTGTGTGTGTGTGTGTGTGTGTGTGTGTGTGTGTGTGTGTGTGTGTGTGTGTGTGTGTGTGTGTGTGTGTGTGTGTGTGTGTGTGTGTGTGTGTGGTGTGTGTGTGTGTGTGTTCATGCTTGTGTGTCAGTCTGCTCAATATTCCTGATACCCCTCTACCAGTCAGTCAGTCTGTTCAATATTCCTGATACCCCTCTACCAGTCAGTCAGTCAGTCTGTTCAATATTCCTGATACCCCTCTACCAGTCAGTCAGTCAGTCTGTTCAATATTCCTGATACCCCTCTACCAGTCAGTCAGTCTGTTCAATATTCCTGATACCCCTCTACCAGTCAGTCAGTCTGTTCAATATTCCTGATACCCCTCTACCAGTCAGTCAGTCTGTTCAATATTCCTGATACCCCTCTACCAGTCAGTCAGTCAGTCACTGTTCAATATTCCTGATACCCCTCTACCAGTCAGTCAGTCAGTCTGTTCAATATTCCTGATACCCCTCTACCAGTCAGTCAGTCAGTCTGTTCAATATTCCTGATACCCCTCTACCAGTCAGTCAGTCTGTTCAATATTCCTGATACCCCTCTACCAGTCAGTCAGTCAGTCTGTTCAATAGTCCATAGATGCACCTCCATAGAAATAGAATGAAACAGGAAGTAAATGCAGGAAGAAAATGCAGGAAGTAAAAGCAGGAAGTAAAAGCGGGAAGTAAAAGCAAGAAGTGTACCCATAAATCTTTGTTGTAAGTTGTTGAATAAACTCAACTGACAATACACAAAATAATTTATATTGCATGAGCCACATCAGTTACCATTATTTGAATAAACATTCGACATTAATGTGGAAATTATTGCATCACAATACCAGGCACGTATTGTGAGTGTACCAATGAGTTTACTAGTCAATTCCAAGCCTGTTCAATTCATTCTATTTACCAGACATATTACCAGGGTTACAGGTTCCCAGTCTATTTACCAGTCATATTACCAGGGTTACAGGTTCCCAGCCTGTTCAATTCATTCTATTTACCAGTCATATTACCAGGGTTACAGGTTCCCAGCCTGTTCTATTTACCAGTCATATTACCAGGGTTACAGGTTCCCTGCCTGGTCTATTTACCAGTCATATTACCAGGGTTACAGGTTCCCAGCCTGGTCTATTTACCAGTCATATTACCAGGGTTACAGGTTCCCAGCCTGTTCTATTTACCAGTCATATTACCAGGGTTACAGGTTCCCAGCCTGTTCTATTTACCAGTCATATTACCAGGGTTACAGGTTCCCAGCCTGGTCTATTTACCAGTCATATTACCAGGGTTACAGGTTCCCAGCCTGTTCTATTTACCAGTCATATTACCAGGGTTAGAGGTTTCCCAGCCTGTTCTATTTACCAGTCATATTACCAGGGTTACAGGTTCCCAGCCTGTTCTATTTACCAGTCATATTACCAGGGTTAGAGGTTCCCAGCCTGTTCTATTCATTCTATTTACCAGGGTTAGAGGTTCCAAGCCTGTTCTATTCATTCTATTTACCAGGGTTACAGGTTCCAAGCCTGTTCTATTCATTCTATTTACCAGGGTTACAGGTTCCAAGCCTGTTCTATTCATTCTATTTACCAGGGTTACAGGTTCCAAGCCTGTTCTATTCATTCTATTTACCAGGGTTACAGGTTCCAAGCCTGTTCTATTCATTCTATTTACATTTACATCTCTTCCAACCAGTTTATTAGCTGGTTAGACATTAGTAGAGTTATAGATAAATGGACATGATTGCCTCATTTGTATGGATACATGTTGACTTTTCCATGTATTGAAACCAAAAATATCACGGACGTTTTAGTTCGGTGTAAGTTTAGCGTTATATTCGAGAAGAGATATTTGCCATGGATCTAAGTCTGACTACGGTTTTATAAAACTGAATTCTGTATTACACTGATGGAATGTTACATCATTACATCATTCTCTGCCATGAATATTCATCTTTGTGTTAATGAAACATTAATGATAATGGATTGGATGAGACAGACAGGGAGGAGAGGAGGATGGGTAGAGAATGAATGGAGAGAGAGAGGAGAAGAGATGGATCATTCTGAGAGGATGGGGAGAGATAGAGAGAGAGATAGAGAGAGAAATAGACTATTCTGAGACATCTGACATACCGTACATCTGGGCAGGATCATTCCATTCCCGATAATGCGCTAAATGTAGCAGCCTAGCAGGCAGCCTCAAAATGCATAGCACACTATATCTCACCATCGATCACTGTAGCTCACCTTAGCTCACTGTAGCTCACCTTAGCTCACTGTAGCTCACCTTAGCTCACCTTAGCTCACTGTAGCTCACCTTAGCTCACTATAGCTGACCATAACGCACCTTAGCTCACTATAGCTCACCTTATTTATTTATTTAATTTTATTTCACCTTTATTTAACCAGGTGGGCAAGTTGAGAACTAATTCTCATTTACAATTGCGACCTGGCCAAGATAAAGCAAAGCAGTTTGACACGCACAACAACACAGAGTTACACATGGAGTAAAACAAACATACAGTCAATAATATAGTAGAAAAATAAGTCTATATACAAAGTGAGCAAATGAGGTGAGATAAGGGAGGTAAAGGCAAAAAGGAGCAAAATAAATAAATAAATAAATACAGTAGGGGAAGGGGTAGTTGTTTGTGTTAAATTATAGATGGGCTATGTACAGGTTCAGTAATCTGTGAGCTGCTCTGACAGCTGGTGCTTAAAGCTAGTGAGGGAGATAAGTGTTTCCAGTTTCAGAGATTTTTGTAGTTTGTTCCAGTCATTGGCAGCAGAGAACTGGAAGGAGAGGCGGCCAAAGGAGGAATTGGCTTTGGGGGTGACCAGAGAGATATGCCTGCTGGAGCACGTGCTACAGGTGGGTGCTGCTATGGTGACCAGTGAGCGGAGATAAGGGGGGACTTTATCTAGCAGGGTCTTGTAGATGACCTGGAGCCACTGGGTTTGGCGACGATTATGAAGCGAAGGACAGCCAACGAGAGCGTACAGGTCGCAGTGGTGGGTAGTATATGGGGCTTTGGTGACAAAACGGATGGCACTGTGATAGACTGCATCCAGTTTGTTGAGTAGGGTATTGGAGGCTATTTTGTAAATGACATCGCCGAAGTCGAGGATCGGTAGGATGGTCAGTTTTACGAGGGTATGTTTAGCAGCATGAGTGAAGGATGCTTTGTTGCGAAATAGGAAGCCAATTCTAGATTTAACTTTGGATTGGAGATGTTTGATGTGAGTCTGGAAGGAGAGTTTACAGTCTAACCAGACACCTAGGTATTTGTAGTTGTCCACATATTCTAAGTCAGAACCGTCCAGAGTAGTGATGCTGGACAGGCGGGCAGGTGCAGGCAGCGATCGGTTGAAGAGCATGCATTTAGTTTTACTTGTATTTAGGAGCAGTTGGAGGCCATGGAAGGAGAGTTGTATGGCATTGAAGCTCGTCTGGAGGGTTGTTAACACAGTGTCCAAAGAAGGGCCAGAAGTATACAGAATGGTGTCGTCTGCGTAGAGGTGGATCAGAGAATCACCAGCAGCGAGAGCAACATCATTGATGTATATAGTGAGCAAAGGTGAGCTATAGTGAGCTGAGCTATAATGAGCTAAGGTGAGCTATAATGAGCTACGGTAAGCTAATGTGAGCTAAGGTGCGTTATGGCGAGCTATAGTGAGCTATAGTGAGCTAAGGTGATCTACAATGAGCTAACATGTGTTATGGTGAGCTATAGTGAGCAAAGGTGAGCTATAGTGAGCAAAGGTGTGTTATGGTGAGCTAAGATGAGCTATAATGAGCTAAGGTGCATTATGTTGAGCTATAGTGAGCAAAGGTGAGCTATAGTGAGCAAAGGTGTGTTATGGTGAGCTAAGATGAGCTATAATGAGCTAAGGTGCATTGAGGTGAGCTATAGTGAACAAAGGTGAGCTATAGTGAGCTAAGGTGAGCTATAATGAGCTAAGGTGAGCTATAGTGAGGAAAGGAAGCTATAGTGGGCAAAGGTGAGCTATAGAAAGCAAAGGTGAGCTATAGTGAGCTAAGGTGAGCTATAATGAGCTAAGGTGCGCTATGATGAGCTAAGGTGAGCTAAGGTGAGCTATGGTGCGATATGGTGAGCTATAATGAGCTACAGTGAGCTATAGTGAGCTATAGTGACCTAAGGTGATCTATAATGAGCTAAGGTGTATTATGGTGAGCTATAGTGAGCAAAGGTGAGCTATAGTGAGCTAAGGTGAGCTATAGTGAGCTGAGCTATAGTGAGCAAAGGTGAGCAAAGGTGAGCCATGGTGCTTTATTGTGAGCTATAATGAGCTATAGTGAGGTATAGTGAGCTAAGGTGATCTATAATGAGCTAAGGTGCGTTATGGTGAGCTATAGTGAACAAAGGTGAGCTATAGTGAGCTAAGGTGAGCTAAGGTGAGCTAAGGTCCGTTATGGCGAGCTATAGTGAGCTATAGTGTGCTAAGGTGATCTATAATGAGCTAAAGTGTGTTATGGTGAGCTATAGTGAGCTAAGGTGAGCTATAATGAGCTAAAGTGTGTTATGGTGAGCTATAGTGAGCTAAGGTGAGCTATAATGAGCTAAGGTGAGCTATAGTGAGCTAATGTGAGCTATAGTGAGCTAAGGTGAGCTATAATGAGCTAAGGTGAGCTATAATGAGCTAAGGTGAGCTATGGTGAGCTATGGTGTGTAATGGTGGGCTATAGCGAGCTATAGTGAGCTAAGGTGATCTATAATGAGCGAAGGTGCATTATGGTGAGCTTTAGTGAGCAAAGGTGAGCTATAGTGAGCTGAGATATAGTGAGCAAAGCCTTCCCCATTTCTCCTTCTCCCAAATCCAGTCAGCTGATGTTCTGAAAGAGCTGCAAAATCTGGACCCCTACAAATCAGCCGGGATAGACAATCTGGACCCTTTCTGAAATGATCTGCAGAAATTGTTGCAACCCCTATTACTAGCCTGTTCAACCTCTCTTCGTGTCGTCTGAGATTCCCAAAGATTGGAATGCAGCTGCGGTCATCCCCTCTTCAAAGGGGGGGACACTCTTAACCCAAACTGCTACAGACCTATATCTATCCTACCCTGCCTTTCTAATGTCTTTCGAAAGCCAAGTCAACAAACAGATTACCGATCCATTTCGAATCCGCACCGCACCTTCTCCGCTATGCAATCTGGCTTCAGAGCTGGTCATGGGTGCACCTCAGCCACGCTCAAGGTCCTAAATGATATCTTAACCGCCATCGATAAGAAACAATAGTGTGCAGACGTATTCATTGACCTGGCCAAGGATTTCACCTCTGTCAATCACCACATCCTTCTCGGCAGACTCGACAGCCTTGGTTTCTCAAATGATTGCCTCGCCTGGTTCACCAACTACTTCTCTGATAGAGTTCAGTGTGTCAAATCGGAGGGCCTGTTGTCCGGGCCTCTGGCAGTCTCTATGGGGGTGCCACAGGGTTCAATTATTGGGCCGACTCTCTTCTCTGTATACATCAATGATGTCGCTGGTGAGTCTCTGATCCACCTCAATGCAGACGACACCATTCTGTATACTTCAGGCCCTTCTTTGGACACTGTGTTAACTACCCTCCAGACAAGCTTCAATGCCATACAACTCTCCTTCCGTGGCCTCCAACTGCTCCTAAATACAAGTAAAACTAAATGCATGCTCTTCAACCGATCGCTGCCTGCACCTGCCCACCTGTCCAGCATCACTACTCTGGACGGTTCTGACTTAGAATATGTGGACAACTACAAATACCTAGGTGTCTGGTTAGACTGTAAACTCTCCTTCCAGACTCACATCAATCATCTCCAATCCAAAGTTAAATCTAGAATTGGCTTCCTATTTCGCAACAAAGCATCTTTCACTCATGCTGCCAAACATACCCTCGTAAAACTGACCATCCTACTGATCCTCGACTTCGGCGATGTCATTTACAAAATAGCCTCCAATACCTTACTCAATAAATTGGATGCAGTCTATCACAGTGCCATCCGTTTTGTCACCAAAGCCCCATATACTACCCACCACTGCGACCTGTACACTCTCGTTGGCTGGCCCTCGCTTCATACTCATCGCCAAACCCACTGGCTCCAGGTCATCTACAAGACCTTGCTAGGTAAAGTTCCCCCTTATCTCCGCTCACTGGTCACCATAGCAGCACCCACCTGTAGCACGCGCTCCAGCAGGTATATCTCTCTGGTCACCCCCAAAGCCAATTCTTCCTTTGGCTGCCTCTCCTTCCAGTTCTCTGCTGCCAATGACTGGAACAAACTACAAAAATCTCTGAAACTGGAAACACTTATCTCCCTCACAAGTTTTAAGCACCAGCTGTCAGAGCAGCTCACAGATTACTGAACCTGTACATTGCCCATCTATAATTTAACACAAACAACTACCCCTTCCCTTACTGTATTTATTTATTTATTTATTTTGCTCCTTTGCACCCCATTATTTCTATTTCTACTTTGCACTTTCTTCCGCTGCAAATCTACTATTCCAGTGTTTTACTTGCTATATTGTATTTACTTTGCCACCATGGCCTTTTTTGCATTTACCTCCCTTATCTCACCTCATTTGCTCATCATTGTATATAGACGTATTTTTCTACTGTATTATTGACTATGTTTGTTTTACTCCATGTGTAACTCTGTGTTGTTGTATGTTGTCGAACTGCTTTGCTTTATCTTGGCCAGGTCGCAATTGTAAATGAGAACTTGTTCTCAACTTGCCTACCTGGTTAAATAAAGGTGAAATAAAAAAATAAAAAATAAAAAAAATAGCTCACCATAACGCACCTTAGCTCATTATAGCTCACCTTAGCTCACTATAGCTCACTATAGCTCATTATAGCTCACAATAACGCACCATAGCTCACCTTAGCTCATTATAGCTCACCTTAGCTCACTATAGCTCACTATAGCTCATTATAGCTCACAATAACGCACCATAGCTCACCTTAGCTCATTATAGCTCACCTTTGCTCACTATAGCTCACTATAGCTCACCTTAGCTCATTATAGCACACCTTAGCTCACTATAGCTCACATTTGCTCACTATAGCTCAGCTCACTATAGTTCACTATAGCTCACATTTGCTCACTATAGCTCAGCTCACTATAGTTCACTATAGCTCACCTTAGCTCACCATAACGCACCTTAGCTCATTATAGATCACCTTAGGTCACTATAGCTCACTATAGCTCACTATAGCTCATTATAGCTCACCATAACGCACCATAGCTCACCGTAGCTCATCATAGCGCACCTTAGCTCATTATAGCTCACCTTAGCTCACTATAGCTCACATTTGCTCTCTATAGCTCACCTTTGCTCACTATAGCTCACCTTTCCTCACTATAGCTCACCTTAGCTCATTATAGCTCACCTTAGCTCACTATTGCTCACCTTTGCTCACTATAGCTCAACTGAATGCACCTTAGCTCATTATAGCTCATCTTAGCTCACCATAACACACCTTTGCTCACCTTTGCTCACTATAGCTCACCCTAATGCACCTTAGCTCATTATAGCTCATCTTAGCTCACCATAACGCACCTTTGCTCACTATAGCTCACTTTTGCTCACTATAGCTCACCATAGCTCGCTATAGCTCACCTTAGCTCACCATTGCTCACCTTAACTCACTTTAGCTTATCTTAGCTCACTATAGCTCACCTTAGCTCACCTTAGCTCACCTTAGCTTACCTTAGCTCACTATAGCTCACTTTAGCTCACCTTAGCTCACCTTAGCTCACCTTAGCTCACCTTAGCTTACCTTAGCTCACTATAGCTCACCTTAACTCACCTTAGCTCACTATAGCTCACCTTAACTCACCTTAGCTCACTATAGCTCACCTTAGCTCACGTTAGCTTACCATAATGTACCTTTACTCACTATAGCTCACCTTTGCTCGCTACAGCTCACCATAGCTCACTATACAGTAGCTCACCATAACAACAAGCATCTGAAACTGACTTGAGTCCATTTTCCATTGTGCAGATCTGCTGTATCTGTCAACATCCCATTTTTTTCTTATTTTTAATTGCTGAAATATGCAGGTCACAATCCCAACATTAATGGTGCTGACTAATTTAGGCCACTTTAGAGCTTTAGAGGCAGACTGTGGCTGTAGAGCACCTGTCTGCAGTCTAATTCTCTCTCTCTCTCTCTCTCTCTCTCTCTCTCTCTCTCTCTCTCTCTCTCTCTCAAGCCTTACTTTAGACTAGAGAGACGAGTCTTAGCAGGCCTCTCAGTTTGAAAGCATGGGGGTACCATGAGTGGCTATATATAGTTTCCTAGAATACCTTCTCCTTGTCCAGCTCCTGTCCAGTCCTCTGTCTTCTGAAAACCTTCTCCTTGTCCAGCTCCTGTCCAGTCCTCTGTCTTCTGAATACATTCTCCTTGTCCAGCTCCTGTCCAGTCCTCTGTCTTCTGAAAACCTTCTCCTTGTCCAGCTCTTGTCCAGTCCTCTGTCTTCTGAAAACCTTCTCCTTGTCCAGCTCTTGTCCAGTCCTCTGTCTTCTGAATACATTCTCCTTGTCCAGCTCTTGTCCAGTCCTCTGTCTTCTGAAAACCTTCTCCTTGTCCAGCTCTTGTCCAGTCCTCTGTCTTCTGAAAACCTTCTCCTTGTCCAGCTCTTGTCCAGTCCTCTGTCTTCTGAAAACCTTCTCCTTGTCCAGCTCTTGTCCAGTCCTCTGTCTTCTGAATACCTTCTCCTTGTCCAGCTCCTGTCCAGTCCTCTGTCTTCTGAAAACCTTCTCCTTGTCCAGCTCCTGTCCAGTCCTCTGTCTTCTGAATACATTCTCCTTGTCCAGCTCCTGTCCAGTCCTCTGTCTTCTGAATACCTTCTCCTTGTCCAGCTCTTGTCCGGGATGATGGATGGTAGAGAGAGAGAGTATACCTCTGGGTGAGGATGGGCAGATTAATTAAGATGAGGTGGAGGGAGATGGACAGTAGTGGGAGGTGGAGGGAAGTGGAGGTAGGTGGACTCTAGTGGGAGGTGGAGGGAAGTGAAGGGAGGTGGACTATAGTGGGAGGTGGAGAGAGGTGTAGGGAGGTTGACTATGGTGGGAAGTGGAGGGAGTAGGACTGTAGTGGGAGGTGGAGGGAGGTGGACTGTAGTGGGAGGTGGAGGGAGGTGGACTGTAGTGGGAGGTAGGGGGAGATGGAGGGAGGGAGGTAGACTGTAATGGGAGGTGGAGGGAGTTGGACTGTAGTGGGAGATGGAGGGAGGTGGAGGGAGTTGGACTGTAGTGGGAGATGGAGGGAGTTGGACTGTAGTGGGAGATGAAGGGACATGGAGGGAGTTGGACTGTAGTGGGAGGTGGAGGGAGGTGGAGGGAGGTGGACTGTAATGGGAGATGGAGGGAGTTGGACTGTAATGGGAGGTGGAGAGAGGTGAAGGGAGATGGAGGGAGATGGACTGTAGTAGGAGATGGAGGGACATGGAGGGAGGTGGAGGGAGGTGGAGGGAGATGGAGGGAGTTGGACTGTAATGGGAGATGGAGGGAGTTGGACTGTAGTGGGAGATGGAGGGAGTTGGACTGTAGTGGGACATGGAGGGAGGTGGAGGGAGGTGGAGGGACATGGAGGGAGATGGAGGGAGGTGGAGGGAGGTGGAGGGAGGTGGAGAACGGTAGACTTTAGTTGGAGGTGGAGGGAGCTGTTACAATATCTGTGGTATACCTCTGTGTCATAACATGTTTAATGTGAGATTTAGTGGGAGGTTGGGAGATAAGACAGATGAGAGGGAGAAGGTTTTAGGGAGCCAGAGGATATGACGGCAGCAGAGAAGTATAGGTTTCTGGGCTAAGTGGGCTCTAGAGGAGTTGAGAGTTTTCACATTTCATTGCTGTGGTCCGATTATGAACCCTTCTCCCTGAAACGTGCATTCACTCACTCCCACATGTGGATTTAAATGGAGTGGACGGTATAGGATACATGATGGCAATTCCCTTCAGCCCCTAGATATATTAGATCCACTCGAGCAAGTCCACACTTCGGGGAGACAGGTAGGGAATTGGACCAGTGTTTAGACCAGGTTAGTAGTGTTTAGACCAGGTTAGTAGTGTTCAGACCAGGTTAGTAGTGTTCAGACCAGGTTAGTAGTGGTCAGACCAGGTTAGTAGTGTTCAGACCTGGTTAGTAGTTCTCAGACCAGGTTAATAGTGTTTAGACCACGTTAGTAGTGTTCAGACCAGGTTAGTAGTGTTCAGACCAGGTTAGTAGTGGTCAGACCAGGTTAGTAGTGGTCAGACCAGGTTAGTAGTCCTCAGACCAGGTTAGTAGTGGTCAGACCAGGTTAGTAGTCCTCAGACCAGGTTAGTAGTCCTCAGACCAGGTTAGTAGTGTTCAGACCAGGTTAGTAGTGTTCAGACCAGGTTAGTAGTGTTCAGACCAGGTTAGTAGTGTTCAGACCAGGTTAGTAGTGGTCAGACCAGGTTAGTAGTGTTCAGACCAGGTTAGTAGTGTTCAGACCAGGTTAGTAGTGTTCAGACCAGGTTAGTAGTGTTCAGACCAGGTTAGTAGTCCTCAGACCAGGTTAGTAGTCCTCAGACCAGGTTAGTAGTGTTCAGACCAGGTTAGTAGTGGTCAGACCAGGTTAGTAGTGTTTAGACCAGGTTAGTAGTGGTCAGACCAGGTTAGTAGTGTTTAGACCACGTTAGTAGTGTTCAGACCAGGTTAGTAGTGTTCAGACCAGGTTAGTAGTCCTCAGACCAGGTTAGTAGTGTTCAGACCAGGTTAGTAGTGTTCAGACCAGGTTAGTAGTCCTCAGACCAGGTTAGTAGTGTTCAGACCAGGTTAGTAGTGTTCAGACCAGGTTAGTAGTGGTCAGACCAGGTTAGTAGTGTTTAGACCAGGTTAGTAGTGTTCAGACCAGGTTAGTAGTGTTCAGACCAGGTTAGTAGTCCTCAGACCAGGTCAGTAGTGTTTAGACCAGGTTAGTAGTGTTCAGGCATAGATTGTAGACCTGGGCTAGTAGCAATGTTAGTCTATGAGCCTGGCTAGCCCAAAATCCTTACATTTCATCCCTCAGTAGACAACAGGGTACAGAGATCTGTGAGTTCCATCCCTCAGTAGACAACAGG
Source organism: Salmo salar (assembly GCF_965601325.2). Classification (NCBI taxonomy): domain Eukaryota; kingdom Metazoa; phylum Chordata; class Actinopteri; order Salmoniformes; family Salmonidae; genus Salmo; species Salmo salar. The sequence goes on along the minus strand of NC_138301.1, from coordinate 121,383,166 downwards.
GTACAGAGATCTGTGAGTTCCATCCCTCAGTAGACAACAGGGTACAGAGATCTGTGAGTTCCATCCCTCAGTAGACAACAGGGTACAGGGATCTGTGAGTTCCATCCCTCAGTAGACAACAGGATACAGAGATCTGTGAGTTCCATCCCTCAGTAGACAACAGGGTACAGAGATCTGTGAGTTCCATCCCTCAGTAGACAACAGGGTACAGAGATCTGTGAGTTCCATCCCTCAGTAGACAAGAGGGTACAGGGATCTGTGAGTTCCATCCCTCAGTAGACAACAGGGTACAGGGATCTGTGAGTTCCATCCCTCAGTAGACAACAGGGTACAGGGCTCTGTGAGTTCCATCCCTCAGTAGACAACAGGGTACAGGGATCTGTGAGTTCCATCCCTCAGTAGACAAGAGGTCAGAACTGTACTGTAGGTTTAGACCTGTCTGCTCTATAGTCATATACTGACCATATGCTTTCTGTCACTTCCTGTGGACTCCATGGATTATTGGATTTGCCTCTCTCCTCTCTCTCATGGCTTGTCAGTTAATGAGTTATTATCGCTGCTGAACTAGACAAAGTGGTTTCTCTTTCACCTCGCCTCAATTAATTACACTTCACTTCCTTACATGTCTGCTCTCTCTCTCTCTCTCTCTAGATCTCAATCCCTCTCTCTCTCCTCTCCTCACTTTCCTCTCGTTCTTCCCTCCCACCCTCCTTTTCTGTCTGTAATAACAAATGAAAGGTTGTCAAGTATTTAAACAAGCCAGAGGACATTAGCAGAAACATATTGTATTAGAAAGACAAACACAGTGTTTGCATCCCAAATGGCTCCCTATTCCCTATGTAGTGTACCCTATTCCCTATGTAGTGTACCCTATTCCCTATGTAGTGTACCCTATTCCCTATGTGGTGTACCCTATTCCCTATGAAGTGTACCCTATTCCCTATGAAGTGTACCCTCTTCCCTATGAAGTGTACCCTATTCCCTATGTAGTGTACCCTATTCCCTATGTAGTGTACCCTATTCCCTATGCAGTCTACCCTATTCCCTATGTAGTGTACCTTATTCACTATGTAGTGGACCCTATTCCCTATGTAGTGTACCCTATTCCCTATGAAGTGTACCCTCTTCCCTATGAAGTGTACCCTATTCCCTATGTAGTGTACCCTATTCCCTATGCAGTCTACCCTATTCCCTATGTAGTGTACCTTATTCACTATGTAGTGGACCCTATTCCCTATGTAGTGTACCCTATTCCCTATGAAGTGTACCCTCTTCCCTATGAAGTGTACCCTCTTCCCTATGTAGTGTACCCTATTCCCTATGTAGTGTACCCTATTCCCTGTGAAGTGTACCCTATTCCCTATGAAGTGTACCCTATTCCCTATGAAGTGTACCCTATTCCCTATGTAGTGTACCCTATTCCCTATGTAGTGTACCCTATTCCCTATGTAGTGTACTCTATTCCCTATGTAGTGTACCCTATTCCCTATGAAGTGTACCCTATTCCCTATGAAGTGTACCATATTCCCTATGCCCTATGAAGTGTACCCTATTCCCTATGTAGTGTACCCTATCCCCTATGTAGTGTACCCTATCCCTTATGTAGTGTTCCCTATTCCCTATGAAGTGTACCCTATTCCCTATGAAGTGTACCCTATTCCCTATGAAGTGTACACTATTCCCTATGCCCTATGAGGTGTACCCTATTCCCTATGTAGTGTACCCTATCCCCTATGTAGTGTACCCTATCCCCTATGTAGTGTTCCCTATTCCCTATGAAGTGTACCCTATTCCCTATGTAGTGTACCCTATTCCCGATGAAGTGTACCCTATTCCCTATGAACTGTACCCTATTCCCTATGCCCTATGATGTGTACCCTATTCCCTATGTAGTGTACCCTATTCCTTATGTAGTGTACCCTATTCCCTATGTAGTGTACCTTATCCCCTGTGTAGTGTTCCCTGATCCCTATGAAGTGTACCCTATTCCCTATGTAGTGTACCCTATCCCCTATGTAGTGTACCCTATTCCCTATGAAGTGTACCCTCTTCCCTATGAAGTGTACCCTATTCCCTATGCAGTGTACCCTATTCCCTATGTAGTGTACCCTATTCCCTGTGAAGTGTACCCTATTCCCTATGAAGTGTACCCTATTCCCTATGAAGTGTACCCTATTCCCTATGTAGTGTACCCTATCCCCTATGTAGTGTACCCTATCCCCTATGTAGTGTTCCCTATTCCCTATGAAGTGTACCCTATTCCCTATGAAGTGTACCCTTTTCCCTATGAAGTGTACACTATTCCCTATGCCCTATGAGGTGTACCCTATTCCCTATGTAGTGTACCCTATCCCCTATGTAGTGTACCCTATCAACCTATGTAGTGTTCCCTATTCCCTATGTAGTGTACCCTATTCCCTATGTAGTGTACCCTATTCCCGATGAAGTGTACCCTATTCCCTATGAACTGTACCCTATTCCCTATGCCCTATGATGTGTACCCTATTCCCTATGTAGTGTACCCTATTCCTTACGTAGTGTACCCTATTCCCTATATAGTGTACCCTATCCCCTATGTAGCGTTCCCTGATCCCTATGAAGTGTACCCTATTCCCTATGTAGTGTACCCTATTCCCTACATAGTGTACCCTATT